>NW_023663953.1:0-14359 GCF_015228065.2 Penaeus monodon | reverse complement strand
AAATTTTTTAATAAAATTTTTCGGGTTTTATTTTAAAAACCAAAAATTTTTCCCCCCTTTTTTTTTTTTTCTTTTCATCCATTTTTTGAAAATTTTATTATTTTTTCATTATTGCAATTTTTTTGTTATAAAAAAAAAAATTTTTTTTTTTAAATTTTTTTTTAATTAATTTTTAAATTTTTTTTTAAATAAAAATTTTTAAAAAATATAATAAAAAAAATAATAATATAAAAAATAATAATAAAATAATAAGATTTATAAAAATTATTTATATTTATTTAATTTTTATCTTTTTTTAAATTTACTTTATAATAATATTTTTGAATTAATCCCATCCAAATTTAAAAATTAATATTTTAAAAACTAATAATTAAAACAAATAAACCCAGAATTTTTAAAAAACTTTTTTATATTATTTTAAAAGTAAAAATAGTTTTTTGGCTTCAATTTGAAAATGTTTAAAAATTTTAATTAAAAATAAAAAAAAAAAAATTTGGTAATATAATATAATAAAATAATAAAAATAATTTTAAAAAAAATTTTTCAAATGTTATCAAAAATTTCTCTTTTTTTAAATTTTCTCATTATTGTTATGATTAATAAATTTTGGGAAATTTATTACAAACCCAAAAATTTGGAAATACAAAAAATAAAAAAACGATTTTAAATTAAAATATATTTTAATTTTCCGTTTTTATTTTGGAATTTTTTTTTTTTTTTAAAAATTATTTTTGGAAAAATTTTGTTTTTTTTTTCATCATATAATGATTATCATAATTTTACTTATACCTTTTTATACATCACCATTTTTATTTTTAATTATACTTATTAATTTTTTTATTATTAATTAATTATAAAAATTTTTTTGCAATAATCTAAAAAAAAATAAATAGAAAAAAATAAAAATAAAATAATTTTTATTAAAATTATTTATATTTTATTTAAAGTATCATTCGAAATTAACTTTATAATAAATTTTTGAATTAATACAATCTTAAAAAAAGGATAAAAAACTAAAAATTTAAATAAAAATAAAACCATTTATTATTATAAAACCCTTATTAATTTGTTTTTTTCATTTAAAATGTTTTTTCAAAATACTTAATAAAAAATGAAAAAAAAAAATTTAAAAAAAATAATAATAAATTAAAAATAATTATATTAAAAATTTTTATTTTTAAAAGTTAAAAAATCCTTTTTTTCATTTTTCAATTTTATTTTTAAAAAATTTGGAATTTTTATAAACCCTTTTTTTTTTCCCCCCCCCCCCCCCCCCCCCTTTTTCCCCCCGAAATTTTCCCCCTTTTATTGGGGAAGTTTTTTAAATTTTTTTAATAATCCCCAAATTTTAAACAACAAAAACAATTTTTAGTATAAAAATTTTTTAATAAAACAAATTAAAAAGTTTTTTTTTAATTTAATTTATGTATATATTTTTAATAATTTTAAAAAACCCTTTAATTTATTATAAAAAAATTAAAAAATTTTTAAAATATTTTTTATTTTTTTTTTTGTTTTAAAAACTTTAAAAATTTTTTCAAAAAAACAAAAAATAATAATGATAATAATAACAAAATAATATGATAAAAATATTAAAACCCACTAGCTTATATTATTTATTTTATATTTATTTTTATTATTTTTATTTTTACAGTTTATAATGTTTTTTTGGAAATAATATAATAATTAAGATTGTAATAATAAAATAATAATAATAATAAAAATTTAATAATAATATAATGAAATAATAAAAATAATAATAATAAAAATAATAATAATATTAAAATATTCAAATGTTATAAAAATTTCTCTTTTTTCTCACTTTTCATCTTATTTTTAGTTTAAGAAATTCTGGAAATTTATTACATTATTCCCCTAATAATTGCCGAAACCCCCAAAAAAATCGAAAAACGTCTTTTTGGAGTATACTCTCAAAAGGCATATTCGCAGATTTTGCCGCTTTTTCGATTTTGGGAATTTTTTTCTTATACCTTTTCTAATTATTTTGGACAAAATTTCCTGTTTTTATTTTCCCATTATATGTTATCATTATTATCTTTATATCATCATTATATCATTACATTTTTGCTTTTATTATCATCATTATTGAAAATTGTTTTTTAAATGATTCAAATTGGATTTATAGTAAAATTTTTTTGCAAAATACTAATAACAAAAAAAAATAATAGAAATAACAATAATAATAACAATAATAACGATTTTTAATAATTATTATTTTTTATCTTAAAGTATCGTTTTTATGTAATTTTTAGTTAAAAAATTTTTTTTTTGAAATTTATCTACCAGTAAAATAATAATAATGTAGAATAAAATTATAATACTAATAACAATATTATAACCACTAGCATATTATTATTATACTTATATTATTATTATTTTTGCTATATTACGTTATAATAGTTTTTTGGCAATAATATAAAAATTAAAGATAATAGTAATAAAATAAAATAAAACTAATAATTAAAGTAATAATAATAATAAAATGATAATAATAAAAATAATAATAATAATAATAAAAATATTAATTTTTAAAATGTTACAAAATTCTTTTTATTTCATTTTTTCATTATTATTGTTAGATTAATAAAATTTGGGAAATTTTATTATATTTTTACCCTAATAATTGCCGAAATCCCCAAAAAAAATCAAAAAAACGTCTTTTGGAGTATACTTCAAAAGGGTATATTCGTAATTTGCTTTTTTTGTTTTTGGAATGTTTTCTTATCCCTTTTTTTAATTTTATATGGACACAATTCCTATTTTTATCATCAATATCAGATTATCATCATTATTTTTTATCATCACATTATCATCATCTTATCTCATTTTTGCAATTATTATCATCATTTTTGCAATTATTTCATATTATTGCAATTGTTACATTATTTTTGCAATTATTGGAGTTTGTATATATTTTTGCAATAATACTAATAACCACAACAATAATAATAGTAAAACAAAAATTTAAAACCCAAAATAACGATTTATCTAATATTTATATTTTATCTTAATAGTATCGTTTTACGTAATTATTATGTTATAATAATTATTTTGCAATTATATACCAGTACAAATAATAATAATGATAAAAATAACAAAATAATACAAATAACAAATTAAAACCCACTGCTTTATTATTATTATACTTATACTTTTTATTTTTTATTTTATTTTTCATTAAATAGTTTTTTTGGAAAATAATATAATAATTAAGATAAAGTAATAATTAATAATAATAATAATAAAAAAAATAATTTTAATAATATTCAAATGTTACAAAATTCTCTTTATTCTCATTTATCATCATTATTTTTAGTTTAAATTCAATCTGGAATTATTATTTTTATTACCCTAAAAATTGCCGAAATCCCCAAAAGAAACGAAAAAACTCATTTTGGAGTAACCTAAAAGGCATATTCGCTAGATTTTGCCCTTTTCGATTTTTGGGGAAAGTTTTTTTTTATACCTTTTTTATCATATATGGAAAATTCCTGTTTTTATCTTTATCATTATCATGATTATCACATTATTATCTTTATCATCATCATTATCATCTCATTTCACATTTTTGAAAATTTTTATCATCATTATTGCAATGTTAATATTATGCAATTTTTTGGAGTTTAGTATATTTTTGCAATAATATAAAAACCACAAAAAATAATATAATAACAAAAAATAACAAAAATAACGTTTTTTAATAATTTTTTATTCATTTCTTAATTAGTATCGTTATTACTGAATTATTACGTTATAAAATTATTTTGCAATTTACTACCAGTAAAAAAATAATATGAAAAATGCAATAAAAACAAATAACAATTTATAACCACTAGCATTATTTTTATTATACATATATTATTTTATTTTGTTTTATTACAGTTAAATAGATTTTTTGGCAAAATACTAATAATTAAGATGTAAAAATAATAAAATAATAATAAAAAAATAAAAATAATAATAATTTTTTAAATTTATCAAAATTCTCTTTTTCTCATTTATCATCATTTTATTATGTTTAATAAATTCGGGTAATTATATCTTATTACCTAATAATGCCGAAATCACCAAAGAAATCGAAAAAACGTATTTGGGGAGATACTCTCAAAAGTTTTTGCGTTTTTTCGATTTTTGGGAATGTTTTTTTTACCTTTTAATTTTTAATAGGACACTTTCCGTATAATATCATTATCATGATTATCATATTATTATCTTATCATCATCAATCATCCCTATATCACCCTTATCATCATTTTGCAATTATTATCATCATATTGCAATGTTATCTTTATTATTGCAATTAGGGGATTTATAGTATATTTTTTGCAAAATACAAAACCCACAACAAAAAAATTAAAAAACAAATAATAATAACAATAATAACGATTTTATAATAATTTTTTATATCTTTATTTTAATTATATCGTTATTACTGTAATTATTACTGTATAAAAATTTATTTTTGCAATTATAACCAGTACAAATAAAAATAATGATAGTAATAACAATAATAAACTAATAACAATATTTTAACCACAGCAATTATTATTACATATATTATTATTTTATTTTTATTATACAGTTTAATAGTTTTTTTGGCAATAATACTAATAATTAATGTAATAATAATAATAATAATAATAAAATAATAAAAAAATATTAAAAAATTTTAAAAATTTTATCAAAATTCTCTTTTTTCTCATTTTATATCATTATTTTTATGTTTAATACAATTGGTAATTTTATCATTATTAACCCTAATAAGCCAAAATCACCAAAGAAATCAAAAAAAAGTCATTTGGAGTATACCTGAAAAAGGCTATATTTCGCTAGTTTTTCCCCTTTTTTCGACTTTTGGGAATGTTTTTTATCCCTTTTTTTATATTATAAGGACACAATTCCGTTTTTATCTATCATTATATGTTTATCAATTATTATCGTTTCACATAATTATCACATTATCAATTATCATCATTTTTACAATTTTTATCATCTTTATTGCAATTTATTATCATTATTATTGCCATTATTGGAGTTATAGTAATTTTTTTGAAATAATATAATAATCACAATAAAAAAATAGTAATAACAAAATAAAAACAATAATAACGTTTTTATAATAATTTTTATACTTATTTAAATTTATATCGTTTTTACTGTAATTTTTACTGTTATAAATTTTTTGCAATTATACTCCGTACAAATAAAAATAATGATAGTAAAAAAAATTTAATAATACCAAAAACCAATATTATAACCATAGCAGTATTATTTTATTAATTATACTTATTATTTTTATTGTTTTATTACAGTTAAAATAGTTTTTTTGGCAAAAATCTAATAATTAAGAAAAAAAAGTAATAATAAAATAATAATAATGATAATAAAATGATAATAATAATAAAAAAATATTAATAATATTAAAAGTTATAAAAATTTCTTTATCTACTTTATCATCATTATTGTTATGTTTTAATAAATTTTGGGAAATTTATCTTTATTCCCCTAATAATTGCCGAAATCACCAAAAAAATCAAAAAAAAACGTCTTTTTGGAGTTACTCCAATAGGCTAATTTCGCTAGTTTTTCCCGTTTTTTCGATTTTTGGGAATTTTTTCTTATACCTTTTTTATATATATATGGACAAAATTTCCGTTATTATATATCATTATCATGATTTCTCTTTATTACGTTATCACATCTTATCATCATTTTTATCATCATTATCATCATTATTGAATTTTATTATCATCATTATTGCAATTTTTAAAATTTTTATTGAAAATTAAAGGGGATAGTGTATATTTTGCAATAATACTAAAACCACAACAATGAATAGTAATAACAATAATAATAACAAAAAACGATTTATAATAATTATTATATAAAATATCTTAGTTAGTATCGTTTTTACTGAAATTTATGTTATAAAAATTTTATTTTTGAATTATATACCAGTAAAAATAATAATAATATAAAAAAACAAAATAAAATAAAATAACAATATGAACCATGCATATATTTTTATATTATACTTATCATTATTATTATATTACAGTTAAATAATTTTTGGCAAAATACTAAAAATTAAGATAATAGTAATAAAAATAATAATAATATAATAATAATAATAATAATAATAATAATTTTATTAAAAATTTTCAAATGTTATAAAAATTTCCCTTTTTATTCCCCTTTTTTATCATCTTTATTTTATGATTAATAAAATTTTTGGGTAATTATTACATTATACCCTAAGTATTGCCGAAATCCCCAAGAAACAAAAAAAAAGTTTTTTGGAGTATGCTCTCAAAAGGCTTATTCGCTAGATTTTCCCGCTTTTCGACTTTGGAAATTTTTTTTCTTATACCTTTTCAAATTTTATATATGGACACAATTCCGTTATTACATCATCTTTTATCATGATTACACTTATTATCGTTATCTATATTATCATCATTATATCTTATTGAATTATTACATATATTAATTGATCATTATTATTGCAATTATTGGAGTTTGGGTAATATTTTGCAATAATCTAATAAAAACAAAAATAATAGTAATAACAATAAAATAACAATAATAACGTTTTTTTATAAAATTTTTATATCTTTATTTTAAATTAGTATCGTTTTACTTAATTATTACTGTTAAATAATTATTTTGAAATTTATACACCAGTACAAATAATAAAATGATAGTAATAACAAAAAATACTAATAACAATATTATAAACTAGCATTAACTATTTATATTAATTTTTATTATTATTGTTATTATTTTTACATTTTATAATAGTTTTTTGGGCAAAAATACTAAAATTAAGAAATAGTAATAAAAATAATAATAATAATAATAATAATAATAATAAAAAAAAATATTTTAATAATATTAAAAGTTATCAAAATTCTCTTTTTTCCACTTTTATCTCATTATTTTTTGATTAAACAATTTGGAATTATTATCTTTATTACCCTAAAAATGCCGAAATCACAAAAAAATCGAAAAAAGTCATTTGGAGATACTCCCAAAAGGCTATATTTCGTAGTTTTTGGTTTTGACTTTTGGGAATGTTTTTTTTATCCCTTTTTTATTATATATGGACAATCCGTATTATCATCTCTTTCTGTTTTCATCATTATTATCGTTTTCATTTTCATTTTCATCATTTTCATGATCATTATCTTCTTTATTGCAATTATTATCGTCATTATTGCAATTGTTATCATTATTATTGCAACTATTGGAGTTATATTATATATTTTGCAATAATACTAATAACCACAAGAATATAATAGTAATAACAATAATAATAACAATAATAACGATTTTATAATAATTATTTATATCATTATCTTAATTAGTATCGTTATTACTGTAATTATTACTGTTATGATAATTATTTTTGCAATTATACTACCATTACAGATAATAGTAATAATAATAATAATAATAATAATAATAACAATAATAATAATAATAATAATAATAATAATAACAATAATAATAATAATAATATTAATAATATTCAAATGTTATCAAATTCTCTTTATTCTCACTTTATCATCATTATTGTTATGATTAATACAATTCTCGGTAATTATTATCATTATTACCCTAATCATTGCCGAAATCACCAAAGAAATCGAAAAAACGTCATTTTGGAGTATACTCTCAAAAGGCTATATTTTCGCTAGAAGGGCCCCGCTAGAAAGACCGTGCCCCGTTACAGGTGTACTGTGTGGGAGCACCCATGGAACGGGTGGCAATAGACATTGCCGGTCACGCCACAAGGAAACCGATACATCTGTGTGGTAATGGACTATTTCTCAAAGTGGCCTGAGGCATATGCACTACCTAACCACGAGGCCGAGACCGTGGCTGGCGTGTTAGTGAATGAATTCATTACCCGTTTTGGTGTGCCTTCTGAACTGCACTCTGACCAAGGCCGTGAGTTTGAGTCACGAGTGTTCCGTGAGTGTTGCGAGCTGTTAGGGGTGCGCAAGACACGGACGACACCCCTCCATCCACAGTCCGATGGTATGGTGGAGCGGTTTAACCGTACCTTGCTCAACAGTTAGCCAATGTGAATACTTTTCAATCATACAATGAATATTTTTATTTAATAGAATTTTTTCTGCAGATACAGTATACTCTGTACGAATAAATTATAAGCTGGGTTCGGACGAGCTGACTGAACCCTCTCGTCGACTCGCTCGACTCTAGTCGACTCGATTCGCGCACAGGTGGAAACCAAAGGGCGTGGCGGCAGATCGCTGAGGCACACCAACGGAGACGCACCCTACTGCAGCTGAGGGCGAGTTGAGGGGCTTGGGCGTCCTTTTAAGTATTCATGGTGTGGCGATCCAGTTCGATTGTAGTAATTTGACCATATCAATTCAATTTTTGGAAGTTTGATACAATTTTGTAGGGATTTCGGCGTTGTTAGATGTTTCAGCGTTGGTAGGGATTTCCGGCGTTGTTAGATATTCTTGATATAATTTATTTTAAATTCCTATTGTCTATTATTGATATATTGACTTAATATTAAATAAAGTTTGTTCTGCTGCCGATACTATTTTTATTATTATTGTTTTGGCAATTATACATATTGAAATAAAACAAATGGATTATTTTACATATGTTTGAACTCAAAACCCTCGGAACTGAAGAATCCTTTGATTCAAAAGAACCTAATTATTCACAAGTGGCGACCTTGCCAGGATGTCGATTCTGAGGTTTGGGTTTGGTGATAATTAGGATAACAATCCTCTCTTGTCGTCCTTGGGGCCCGGAGACAAGTGCCACAGTGTCCTAGCGTAGCGGGAGGAAGTGTGGAGCTGTCCACCATTTTGAGTATTGCCCGTAGGACCTGTTTCTGATTCAGTATCCCTGTATCAGTGAGTATTTTTTGATGTTCTAGGTGCAGGATTACGCCTTCTAGAACTGCTGCTAGGGCGGGTACGTCCCTCTAGTATTACCAGCTATTTGTTGTAATTTTTATATTGTATATGAAGTGTACTTGAATGCCGATGCCTGAGTTCGATACTTCTATTAATTATCTTAAAGAACAAGCTGAAACTTTAGGTTTAAAAGGCGATGACATACCTAAATACATTTTAAATCAGCAAGCATTGCAAGGGAGGAGCGAAATAGGGAGAGAGAATTAAAGTTGAAGGAGTTAGAAGAGGAAAATGAAAGGGCTAGAATAGAAGCAGAAAGAGAGAAGGTAAAGTTTGCTCACGAGTTAGAACTGGCTAAAATTAAAGCTGGGAATAACGGTAACAATTCTTTATCTCCCATTCATGTAAGCGGTGCTGTAAGACCTAATTTACCAGTATTCAGAAGGTGAAGACTTTGCATCTTACCTCATTCTTTCGAACGAGTTGCCAGCCTTTTAGATATCAGTGAAGACAGTTATGCTGTGCGTTTGGAAGCTTGCTTACAGGTAAAGCAGTAGAGATATATACCTCATTGTCCCCCGAAATAACTGCTGATTATAAACAGTTTAAAAAAGCTCTTCTTAATGGTTTAGTAAGACCCCTAATGGTATAGACAAGACTTTAGAGCTGCTAAAATCAAGGTCGGGGAAACCTATAAACAATTTTCAATTAATCTCGGTAGACTTTTTGATCAGTGGATAGATAGTAGCGCCTCGAGAACTCTTACGAATCGCTTAGAAGCTTCATGATACTTGACCAATTTAAATCATCCTTTCCCCGGATCTTAGGATATATATCAAAGAGCATAATGTACCTACTCTTGATCAGACGGTGCAGTTGGCTGATAACTGGGCTGCCGCTCACAATGCTTATCCCAAGTCGAACACTACTTTCAAAACCAAGAAAAGTACGGAGAATAAGCCCGTTAATCATGTTCCTGTCATGAGGAGAACTTTATCAAAGAAATCAAATGTCACAGTTGTGGGAATTTGGTCACTACAGGAGTCGTTGCCTAAAATCCTTTAGCTTTTAAGAGTATTCCTTCAGAGAGGAATCCTGAAAAGGTTAGCTTTTCATTATCAGATTCAACTCCACGTAAATATCTGGCTAATGGTACAGTAAACGGACAGAGGGTTTCTACTATCCTTAGAGACTCTGGTTGTTCATGTGTTTTGATCTCAAACGAAGTACTGCCCGACATTGATATCAGTAACAGTAAATTAGGTCAAAGTTTGCGATTACTTGGGGCGAGTAGATTATTTTCCTCAGGTTCGCTGTTACATCACCTGCCCTACTTTGTTGGATGGACGAATGCCCTGCGAGCACCTCTCAAATTTTGCAGTGTACTCATCGGTAATTCCCAGGGGTACGAGATTCTAATTCAAATACTGATGTATTTGATTCTCCCGTCCATAAGAATGACAGGTTCAGGCTATACAGACCAGGGCGTACAAGAACAAGAGGATTCATCCTCTCGTTCTGCCTAAATTGAAACCTGTAAATATCACTCCGACGGAATTTGCGAAACTGCAAGTTCCTGTCCCTCACTGTCTTCTGTCAGGGAAAGGTCAAATCGAGAGAACCTCATATGACCCGTGATGGTATGATGTTTGAGTATATTGAAAATGATGGATTGCTTTACCGCAAGTGCATAAAATCTAAATTTCAGGATAGGATTGGGAAGATGTCTTTAGTCGTGCCTGCCGACTGCCGAGCTATAGTAACGTCAATTGCTCATGAGTCTCCTCTCGCTGGCCACTTTTCTCATCGTAAGACTTTGAGAAGGGTAACAGATCAGTTTTATTGGCCAAGTATGGGAAGTGACGTGAGAGATTTTTGCCGATCTTGTGATAAATGCCAACGAATGTCACACAAAGGGCGAGTGAAACCCGTCCCTATTAAACCCATGCCGATTATTTCGGAGCCCTTTTTGCGTGTTGCAATAGAATAGTAGGTCCCCTGAATCCTCCCTCTGATGATGGACACAAGTATATTTTAACACTTATAGACTACGCGACGGGCTTCCCTGAAGCAATTCCGCTCAGAGAATAGACTCCGTGTCTGTGGCGAAGCTTTGCTCGTTATATTTTCCAGAGTAGGAATTCCCAGGGAAATTCTTTCCGACAGAGGCACACAGTTTCACTTCACAATGATGGGTGAACTTCATAAATTGTTGGGTATTAAGCCTCTCTTCACCACTCCATATCATCCTAGTGGAAATGGAAGGGTTGAAAGATTTCATAGTACTCTGAAAGCATCCTTAAGAAAGCTGTGTGTGGACAAGCCCAAAGATTGGCACCGCTATCTTATTCCTACTTTATTTGCCCTCAGGAAATTCCGAGTGACAGGACTGGGTTTTCTGCCTTCGAACTCCTGTATGGTCGTGCTGTGCGAGGTCCTCTGACAGTGCTAAGAGATCTATGGGAGGATAGGAGTATCAAGGATGACGAGCGAACTACTTTTCAGTATGTCATAGAGCTCAGGGATAAACTAGAGGAATGTGCTAAGATAGCTGTTCATAATGCTGACATCAGCTCAACCAGGTATCGATCTTATTTTGACGTTAAATCTCAAGATCGTTCTTTCAGTCCAGGTGACGAAGTTTTAGTATTATTGCCAGATACTGCTAATAAACTTCTAATGACTTGGAGTGGTCCCCATACGGTGATGGAGAGAAGAAATAGGTAAACTATTTGATTATGGAAAGGGGCAGCCCAAGCTTTATCATGCAAATCTTCTAAAAAGGTATCATCGACGAGCGAGTGTATCACAAGCCCAGGTAATGGATGAAGTTCAGGTTCTAGAAAGTATTCCAGTAACAGTGATATTGCTCAGTCATGTGTAGATGTAGAAAATGACATGTATCCCATTACACAGATGGTAGAGTCGATTCTTTACTGTCTATGGACACTTCAGGTGCTGAATTAACTCAGAACTAACACATGATCAGCAGAATGAATCCATAAACTTGTATCAGAATTTCAGATGTGTTTCAGAAACTCCAGGTTGTACTTCTCTTGTTGAGCATGACATCTCCCTCAGTACTACCGAGCGTTGAAGCCTAAGATATATCCCATACCTCTCCACCTGCAATCACACTTTGAAGAGGAAGTAGAACAACTACATAAGCAAGGAATCATTAGATTATCGTCTTCTCCTCACTGTTCACCGTGGTAATGGTACGAAAATCTGATGGTACGTATCGAATGGCTATAGACTACAGAGCCCTTAACTCTGCACACTTTTTCATGCTGAACCAGCCTGTAAGATAGAAGATGATCTACATAAACTTAATGGTTCTGTTTATTTTTCTGAACTAGATTTAACAAAGGCTTACTATCAGATCCCACTCTCTGAAAGATCTAAACCTCTGACAGCATTTCCAACACACAAAGGTTTAATGGAATTTTGTAGATTACCATTTGGATTAGTAACGGCTTGTGCAACTTATGTTAGACTCATGAGGCTCATTCTAGTTGGATTACCTAACGTAACCTTTTACTTTGACAATATATTCATATATGCTAAAGATTGGAAACCTATCTAGAAGCAATCATCTCAGTTCTGGAGCGTCTGCGGAACCACAACTTGACAGTTCGTCCCTCCAAGTGTAGATTTGGGTTTAATGAGATTAAATATTTAGGTTTTGTGATTGACGGGAAGTATCTGAAACCTCAGTATAATAAGATAGATGCTCTGATGCAGATTCCAACACCAACTACAAAGAAGACACTTCGATCTTTTCTTGGTATGATTTCTTTTTATCGCATGTTTATTCCTCAGGCCTCTGAACTCTCGGCTCCGCTCTCGGACCAGTTACGAAAAAATGTGCGGGAACCTTTAATGTGGACGAAAGAAATGGTTGAAAGGTTTGAGAAGCTAAAATCTACCTTGTGTCAATATCCTGTTCTCAAATTACCTGATTCTAACATCCCATTCATTCTTCGAACAGACGCTTCTGACTGTGGACTTGGTGCTGTACTACTACAGTACTTGGATGATTCTCCCTTTCTGTGGCTTACGCAAGTAGAAAATTATTAGATCGTGAAAAGAGGTATTCTACAATAGAGCGTGAGTGTCTGGCTATCTTATTTGGTGTTCAAAGATTTGAATATTACCTAAAGGGTAAAGAGTTTATTCTAGAAGTGGATCACAAACCACTAGTATACATGAACACAGCTAAGTCTTCTAATAACAGATTGATACGATGGGCTTTGTGTTTGCAATCTTTCAGATTCAGAATAGTCCACGTTGCAGGGACTGATAATGTAGTGCTGACCTCCTTAGTAGGTCAGGTAAATAATTTGATATTAATGGTATATAGCCTAGCTATATACTTGTTGGGGGATAGTGTGAATACTTTCAATCATACAATGAATATTTTTATTTAATAGAATTTTTTCTGCAGATACAGTATACTCTGTACGAATAAATTATAAGCTGGGGTTCGGACGAGCTGACTGAACCCTCTCGTCGACTCGCTCGACTCTAGTCGACTCGATTCGCGCACAGGTGGAAACCAAAGGGGCGTGGCGGCAGATCGCTGAGGCACACCAACGGAGACGCACCCTACTGCAGCTGAGGGCCGAGTTGAGGGGCGTGGGCGTCCTTTTAAGTATTCATGGTGTGGCGATCCAGTTCGATTGTAGTAATTTGACCATATCAATTCAATTTTTGGAAGTTTGATACAATTTTGTAGGGATTTCGGCGTTGTTAGATGTTTCAGCGTTGTTAGAAATTTCAGCGTTGTTAGAAACGAACCGGTCTTGGTTCTTGTGATAATTTATTTTTCTTTTGTTTTTGTAAGAATTTCCGGCGTTTTTTTAGGGGCATGCGGTTCGGTAGGGATTTCCGGCGTTGTTAGATATTCTTGAATATAATTTATTTTAAATTCCTATTGTCTATTATTGATATATTGACTTAATATTAAATAAAGTTTGTTCTGCTGCCGATACTATTTTTATTATTATTGTTTTGGCAATTATACATATTGAAATAAAACAAATGGATTATTTTACATATGTTTGAACTCAAACCCTCGGAACTGAAGACATCCTTTGATTCAAAAGAACCTAATTATTCACAGCCAAATATTGCAGGGAAAGTCAGGAAGACTGGGACGTCAAGCTGCCCGCCATGCTCATGGCCTACCGGTCTGCTGTACATGAGGTAACAGGCTTCACACCTGCCCGACTCATGTTTGGCCGTGAGCTCAGGCTACCAGTGGATTTGGCCACAGGGCGGCCACCCGACGTGAACTTGCCAACTGTCACATCAACTATGCATGGCACTACAGGAGAACCTGGCGGAGGTGCACCGACGAGTGCGTGCAAGCTCAAGGTAGCCGGCCATGCCATGAAGGAGACCATGACCGGCTGAGGGAAGTGGAGGTA
>NW_023663952.1:0-14360 GCF_015228065.2 Penaeus monodon | reverse complement strand
AATAATAATGAAGATAATAATAATTTTGTAATAATGAAATAATAATATAAAATAATAATTGAATAATGAAGAACAAGGAAAAAATCATGTCATCAAAAAACAACACAACAATAAAAATTTTGTTTTAAAAGTGTGTGTGGCAAAATATCTTTTGTTTTAGTTAATGTCCATTTAAAGGTTTAAATATCAAAAGAAAGAAAGATAGAACAATAGATTTTTAGAGATTCTTGTGAAAGGAAATAACAAGAATCATTATCAAGAATATAAAAAAAAGCTAGAGATAGGATTTTGGGTAAGTGCTGAGGATAAAGAGATAATGTAAATATAATGATGACAATAATGATAGAACTAACAAAATAAAATGATAATGATAAAATAGTAAAAAGAAAAATGATATAACAAAAATAATAATAAAAAATAATAATAAAATAATGATAATGAAAATTTAAAAAAATAAAAAATAATAAAAAAAAAATTATTAATAATAATGATAAAAATAATAATAATAAAAATAATGATAATAATAATAATAGTAATAACAATAATGATAATTCTAAAAACATAATGATAAAATAATTAATAAAGATTGTCCTTGAAAAGAGGAAAAAACGTAATGATAATCACGAGTCGGGAAAACTAAAAAAATAATAAGAAATTTTGAAATACAGAGCAAGGAAAGTAAAGAAAAAAATGCAGGAATTTTTTTCTAAGACGTTTTTTTTGGTGTGAATTTTTAAAAGAGGCTGAAGTTTGATTTAAATTAGTGACAAAAGGGAAAAATTTATCTTTTTTATTTTTCTCTCTCTAATCTCGCTCTTGGGGTGTGTGTGTGTGTGCGTGTATTTTTACACAACACACACACACACACACAACACAATATAATATATATAATATATATATAATATATATTATATATATATTTTGTGTGGTGTGTGTGTGTGTGTGTGTGTGTGTTGTGTGTGTGTGGGGTGTGTGTGGTGTGTGTGGTATGTTTTTCATATATACATATATATGTGTGTGTGAATAACATACACACATTATATATCTACATATATAATCACATAATATATTTATATATATAAATTATATATATAATATATATATATATATATATTATGTATTATAAATTTTAATATATAATAATAATATATATAATATATTGGTGTGTGTGTGTGTGTGTTGTGTGGGTTTTGGGGTGTGTGTGTGTATGTTGTGGTGTGTGTGTGTGTTGGTTGTGTGTGGGGTGTGTGTGTATGTGTGGTGTGTTGTGTGGTGTGTGTGTGTGGTTGTGTGTATGTTTTTTGTTTGGGTTTTTTTTTTTTTTATTTTTTTTTTTTTTTTTTTTTTAGGGTTAATACATATTATATATATTATATATATATATTAAAAATATATTATTATATAATAATATAAAATTTAAAAAAAAACCAATATTATATATATAAAATTAATAAATAAATATATATAATAATTTTTTTTTTTAACACCACACCACCAGGAATAGGCTATTAATTACTATAATTATTCATCCCCATTCCTTTTTCCCTCCAAATCCCCGGGGGTTTTGCCACCTATTCCCTACGAAGGTTTTTGCTTTCAACATTGCTTTTTCTTCAACACGTGCAGGCTTTTTACGCCCGCGTTGTTAGGTGTGTTTGGGGGGTTTTGGGGTTTTTTTGGGGTTTTGGTTTTGGGTGGGGGGTTTGTGTGTGTGGTGTGTTGTGTGTGTTTTTGTGTGGTGTGTTTTGGTTTTGTGTGTTGTGTGTTTTTTTTCCCCCCCCCCCAAAAAAAAAATAAAATAAATAATAAAAAAAAAAAAAAAAAAAAAAATATTATATATAATTATATATTATTATTATATAATATTTTTTTTTTTTTTTTATATATATTGTGGAAAATAGTTTTGTGGGGGGGGAAAATTAGGGTGCAAATCAAAAAGAAAAAAAGGGCAAAGAGAGGGGAAATAAAAAAAGGTCAATAAAAATGAAAAGGAAGATAAAGGGCGAAACAGGGGGGTTTCAATGAAAAAAAGTTTAAAAGACATACGAAAAAACTAGTTTGGGGGACCAGTTTAATAAAATTTTCAAGGGGACGAAAAAAAAACAGGAAAGGAATAGAAAAAGAAATTTTAAATCGTTTAAAATTTTTCGGGAATGGGAAAGTTAGAATAGTTTGAAAATGGGAAAAACATAAATTCTGAAATTACGTAAAGGGAAAACCCCATACGGGAAAAAAGACGGGTCGGGGAAGCCCGGGGAAAAAGGAGGGTAGGAAGGGTAGGAGGGGGGTTTTGGATTTGGTTTGAAAGTTTGGTGCCCTTGAAGTCACTTTGGTGGCATTTGGGGAAGCCTTTGGCTTTTAAATTTTTTTTGTTTAAGGGGGCTTTTTAGGGAATGGTAAAAAAAGTGTTTTAAAAGGTTTAAGATTTTTATAGTTTTTCTTATAAAGGAAAAAATTAGCCCAAAGTTTTTTGAAAATAATTAATAATAAAAATTTGTTTTATTTAAGTTTAAAAAGGTAAATTAAAAGAAAAAATTTGAACTAATTTTTTTTAAAATCTATTTTAGGGAAGTGGCTTAAAGTGATGATGATTTTTAAATTTTCCGGAGAGCGTAAGAATAAGTTTGTGTTTTTATATAATCTTTAAAGTATTCCTAGAATAAGTTGTTTGAGTTAATGGGGCTTAGCAATATTAATTATATTATGATTTTTTGATTAAGCACAAGACTTTTATGTCCATTTTCAGAAAAAACATTTACTTTTGAGGAGAAATCTGAGTTTAAGTTAGTAATTGGTAAAGACATTAATTAAGGGAATTCATCTTGCCTAAATATAATTTCACAAATTTTCTGTTTTTCAATTTTGCTTACAAATATTTTTATGTTTCAACTTTGTAGGAAGAAAGGAATTTTTTTTTTAAAACTTTAAACTCTTTTTAAAAAATTTACAGGGTTAATAATAAAAGTTTTTTTAATTTTTTTAAATTTTAAATGAGTTTTGTTAAAATAAAAGGGGAAAATTATTGTTAAAAAAAAAGAGGAAAATTTAATAGGTAAAATATTGAATTAAAATAAATAATTTTTATATTAAAATATAATTTATTTAAATTGTTTTAATTTCTTAATTTTTTTTACATTAATAAAAGTTGAGATTTTAATTTTTTAAAAATTTTAAACAAGTTGAAAATAAGATTAAAAAATATGAAGATAATTTTAAATTTTTAATCAAAGGAGGAAAAAATAAAATATGTTACAAAGGGCCCAAAAAAAAGGGAAAGGATACCCTGGGGGCTCCGCCAGGGGGGCCCTGGGCACCCCCCCCCCGCCCCCCAAACAAATTCCCTGGGGGGAAGTTCGGCAGGCCACCCCCATCTCAAACCTCCACGGGTCTCTCACCCCAAGTGTTCCCCAGGACCCAAGGTTTTTTTCCAAGGGGGCCGCAGGCCAAACTGATGGGCGGGTCCCATAGGGGGGGACGGGTCCTTTAAGTTTTGGGGGGGGGGACCCCGGTTGAAAGAAAGGCCCATGCCCCCACGGAAAGCGGTTAAGGGTCCGCCAATTTCCCCCCCATGATGGGCAAGGGTTTGTTAAAAAAAGCAAAGGGGAGACCCCAAGGCCTAAAGGGGCCCCGGGTTTCTTCCCAAGACAAAAAAGTTCGGTTTAAAGACAACAGCTCCTTTGCGGGACCAACACTCCCCCTTTCCGGGTTGACGAGTTATCCCCCCTTTTGCCAGAAAACTTTCGACTTCCGGCTGACAACCCAAGAAGGGGACTACGTCCAATTTTAAAAAAATTTTTGTCAAGCCTCCCCAAAAGCGTCATTGAAGGGTTCCCCAAACCCCAACGGTTTTCCAGGGCCCTCAGATGGGGGCCCTCTTGAAAAATTTTCAAGGCCCCCCAAAAATGCTAGGCCGAAAAGGGGGCCATGTCGGCTAAATCCAGCCCAATTTGAGTTTTGCCCCCGCACGTTTTTGGGCCTACCCTGAATTCCCCGGGAAAAGTTTTTTGGGGTTTTTTTTTTTTTTTTTTTTTTTTTTTTTTTTTTTTTTGTTTTTTTTTTTAAAAAATCCAACCCCTCGGTTTCCCCCATACGATGTGCACCGGCAAACGTTCTTTTCAGACTCAGAAAACCCATGCCCCAAATCAAGGGCTTCCCCAAAACCAAAAACCGAACAGGGGACCCAGGAGTTCCAAAAATCTCCGGCCTTTTGTCTAGGGGTTCGGCCGAAAAAAGGGGGCAGCCTTGCCTAGTTTTGTTCGGTATCCGGGGAAGTTGTCCCCCAGACCCTTCCCCCTTCCGGGGGGGGGATGCCAGTCACGGGATGGGAATTCCCCTCCAAAGGCCCACGCTTAGCACCCCCGGAATGGTTCCCCCCAGCCAGCAGTCAGAGGGATACACAATCCTGGGGGTTCCCCAACCCAGCTTAAAAATCCCCAGAAACCCTTTTGGGTGGGGGTTCCCCCAGGGGGGGCCGCCGGGCCTACCCTTGTAAGTCTGTTGGGGGTCCCACGGAAAACTGAAAAATTTCCCCACCCAACGTTAGCCCCAACATGTTAATACCCGCCCCGTACAAACCCATTTGGGGGGGGGTTTGGGTTCTTTTTCCCAGGGTTGGAGGAGGGAAAAGGGTCATTTCCAAAGTTTGGTTGCCTTCCCGAAGATTCCAGGTTTTCCTTGCCCTTCTCGGCAGTTCCAAAAGCCCTCCCCTGGAAGAGCGAGCCCACACCGGGGTTGCGAAGTTTCATGCCCTAAGCCCGGGAAGGTTTCTCCCTTTTTGGGGGCTCCGAATGGACCCCGGGCCTGCTTGGGTTTTACGCCAAGGACTCCACGGAAAAAAGGGGTCCGCGGTTGGGCCCCGGAAGGTCGAGTCCCGGGGCGAAAGGGGCAACCCTTCCCCTTGCCCAAGGAAAAACATCTTGGGTGGCCATGAAATTTTGGTGGCCCCGAGGGAGAAAGAATCCCCCCCCGGTGCCACAAAAAGGGCACCCCCGGTAAACCTGGCGTCTGGAGGATCCTCCATCGCGTGTGACAAGAATGGGGTCGATCCCCTTTGCCACATTACCTGTATCGCTTCCCAAAACCGGATGCGGGTTGGAGCTGGTCCCAGGAGCCAGAGTCCCTTTTTCTGGGCCCTAGCAAAGTCCCGGACAAGGAGGTTTCTCGCGGGGTGTCCCGCCGGGGGGCGGACATTCTCGACCCGGTTCACCCGGAAAACCCATTGAAGTCGCCCAGAAAACAAGGGTCGCCAGGGGCAATCGTCTGCCACATTTCACACGGTTTTATAACATCGGTAGGAGCATAACAGCAATAAGAGAAAAGAAGCCAAAAGCAGCTTCAGTCTCAATGCCATGATACGTCACAACCGATTCCCCTCGATTTACCGGGGGCTAAAGTCGACGGAGAGGGCTATGGCACCCCCCGGAGGTGGGACCACGTGGGGGCCCGACCAGTAGTGGTGTAACCACCCACAGACGTGCCGCTACCAGTCTTCCACCCTGAGAGGGCAGCCACCTCAACCCCAGTCCTTCAATTCCCGCGATAGCAGAGGTAACCATATCCGCCGCAAGGGCCGGATGTTCCAAGCGCCTACCGGAAAGCACGCCTGAGATTAAACCGGGTGGACTCCGGGTGCACGCCACCCCTTTCCGCCCCCGCCCAAAACAGCCCCGAATAAAGGGGGGCGGCAGGGTGTGGGACCGCCCATCCCCCTGTGGGGGCCCGAGGGCTTTCCCCCACAAACTTCATGGGGGTTGGCGCCTGCCGGGGCCAGGCGGGACGGAGTAACTCTCGTTCCAACCGCACCCGACATTTTTCCTCCAGCGGGGGGGGGCCCCCAGCCCACCTACTTGCTGGTGGGAGGGGGCAACACCCTGCCCCCCGCATTTCCATTTATAACGGACATTTCCAGAGGGCATTCTGGAGGGGGAAAAGGATGGCAAGGCCACCTCCCCCCAGCGCCCCATTACCCCCCGGGGGCTAGGGGGGGAGGAGTGTACGGGAAGCCAGAGGGTCCACAGCCGGTGGGCCATAACCCCTACCTCTGGGGCCTCCTGTGCTCCGAAACCCCACAGATTTAGCCTGGGGCTGCAAGGTACCCAGTTACCCATGGGGGCCACGAGGAGGCACTGCGAAGTCTTAATGAGGAAAGGGGGTGTGACCGGCAGGGGGACTTATGTAGAAGCTCCCTTTTTTGCACTGGGCTAGCCAGGGGTGGAAGCTGCAACGAGAAGGCATGAAAACACTTAACAATCTAGGTACCACACCCCGCTTACATCACCAGCACGTAAAGCACCCACCCCCTAATATAGTAGCTAGATAGATAGATACACCACACACACACACATCTTTTATAATTATATATATATATTACATAATATATATACTATATATATATATTAAAAAAATATATAAAATTTTATATAATATATTATATAAATATGTATATATATACATAATATTTAAAAAAAAAATTATATATATATATATATATATATTATATATTCCATATATATATATATATATTATATATATATATAAGTATATATAATATAATATATATAATTATAAATATATTTATACATATATATAATATAATATATATATAATATATATTTAAATTTTATTATTATAAATATTAATTTATATATTAATTTTATAATAAAAAATTTTTAATATAATATAAATGTATTATATATAATATTAAAATTTATTAAATAATATATATATATAATAATATATATTTTAATATATATTTATTATATTTTATTATATAGTATATATATATATTTTTATAATTTATATATATATATATATATTTTAAAAATATATATATATAATAATATATGTTTTATAATTTTAATATATAATATTATATATTATATGTTGTGTGTGTGGGGTGTACTACTATCTAGTTCTATATTAGGGGGGGTGCTTTACGTGAAAGGGGAGTGAAAACGATGGTGTGGGAGCTAGAAGGGTTAAAAGGTTTTCATGCCTTCTCGCTTTCAGCTTCCACCCCTGGAGCCAGTGCGAAAAAGGGGGAAGCTTTACTAAGTCTCCCCCGCCCGGTCACAGCCTCTCCATCATTAAGGGACTTCTGCAGTGCCTCCTCTGGCCACCCAGGGTAACTGGGTACCTTTCAGTCCCAGGCTAAATTGTGGGGGGTCTCGGAGCAGCAGGAGGCCCCCAGGTACGGAGTTAGGCCCACCGGCGTGTGGAACGCTCGGCTTCGTACCAAATCCTGCCCCCCAGCCCCCCTGGGTAATGGGGGGGCTCGGGGGAGGGGGGCCTTGCCAGCCTCTTCCCCCCAGGAATGACCCTTGGCAAAAGTCCCTTATAAAAAGGAAATGCTGGGGGCAGGGGTGTTGTCCCCCCCCACCCAGCAAGTAAAGGGGGGCTGTGGGTCGCGCGGGGGGGGCAAATGTCGGGGTGCGGGGTTGGAGCGAGAGTTACTCGTCCGCTGCGCCCGGCAGGCGCCAACCCACCCTGAAGCTTGTGGGGGAAAGCCCCGGGAACCCCCAGGTGGATAGGCGGCCCACAGCCGCCCACCCCCTTTTTTCGGGGCTGTGTTGGCGGGGGCGGCAGAGGTGGCGTGCACCCCGGGGGACCACCCGAGGTTAATCTCAGGGTTTCTTCCGGGTAGGCGTTGGAAAACCCGGGCCTTGCGGCAGGTGAGTGGTTTCCTCTGCTATCGCGGGGAAATTTAACGATGGGAAATTTAGGTGGCTGCCCTCTCAGAGGTGAGAAGACCTGGTACGGCACGATCGTGTGGGGGTTACACCTACTACTGGTCGGGCCGCCCGCGATGGTACCACCCCCAGGGTGAGCCCCTAGCCATCTCCAGTCGACTTCAGCCCGCGGTAGTCGAGGGGGACATCGGGTTTATGACGTATCATGGCATTTAGACTGAAGCATGCTTTTTGGGTTCTTTTTCTCTTATGCTGTATATGTCCTACCGATGTATATAAAACCCAGTGAAATGTGGCAGACGATTGCCCCGGGGGGACATTTGCTTTTCTGGGCGACTTCAATGGGTATCCGGCTGTAAAACCCAGCTCGTACGAGATGTCTGTCGGCCCCCATGGCTCGGGAGTGACCCAGCAGCGAGAATAGCTCCTTGTCCGGGACTTTTCTAGGTCCAGAAAATGAGGATCTCGGGGTTGGTACCAGCGCTCCAACCCGCATCGCTGGACTTTGGTACAGCGTACAGGTAATTTTGGGGCCCAAGGGAGCGACCACATTCTTGTCAGCACGCGAGGGGGATCCTCCAGAACTGCAGGGTTTACCCGGGGTGCCGAGTTCTGTGGGACCCACCATAGGCTGCTTTTGGCTACCCGCGGGTCCCTTTAAAATCCCCCTCCCTCCATGGCCCCCCTAAGATGTTTCACTTGGGACAGACTAAAAGGAGGGGAGTGTGCCTGGGTTTGCCACGGGGAGTCTCTGACCGATTCGCAGAAAAAAAGCAACCTGACGGACCCAGTTGCTCTGTGGGGGTCCTTCAAACGGAAAAACTCGAAGAGTCAGGAGTCCATTGGCGTACGCCCAAGGGGCAAGGCAGAAAACCATCTCCCTGGAGACATTAGAGGCACTGAAGGGTGCAAAGGGTCGGCTGAATGGGAACAAGTTTGCGTCATTTCCCTGGTGCGTAGGGGTCGGACACTCCCAGAAGGACAAGGAACAGTCCATCGGAATTGCTGAGGGGGCGAAGGCCATTCTGGTAAATGACCTTCGCCCTGCCTACCAAGCCCTGAGAAAACTGAACCCCTAGCCCTCCTCACAGATGACGCGTCCCCATCAGCGGGGGACGGATCCCCGACATGTTGGGGTTCGTGAAGTTGGGGTGAGTATTTTGAACAGTTGTACCCGGTGGGACCCTCCAACAGTTAGCTTGGATGCAAGCGATTTCCAGTGCCTGTGCCGGGGCCCACCCATCGCGAGGAAAACCTCCTACCCTAATGAGGTTAGGCTGGCGATTCCACTGAAAAAGTGGGAAAAACTGCAGGCATATGTGATATCCCTGCGATGCAAAGGCTGGGGGTGAACCTAGGCTCGGGGCGCATACAGTCTGACTGCCCCTTTGGGGAGTCTGGTACCATTCCCCCGACCGTGAGGGGGGGGTCATCCCCCTCTGAAGGGGAAAGGGGATCGATGGGGGGCTGTAGCAAACCCGTGGCATTACACGCTCAGCAACAGGCAAAAGGGTTTTCGCCCACATTCTTTGGGAAAAGGATCCGCAAAAACCCCCTACTGAGGACCAGAGGGCCGGAGCAGTCGGATTTACTCCTGGGAAACCACAAAGCCATATACTAGTGCTTCGGAATTGTGGAACGCCGTCGTGAGTTTTTGGGCATGGGTTTCTGCAGCCTACATCGACCCTAAAAGAAGGCGTTTGACTCGGGCATCGGGATCGGTATGGGGACCTGGGGGGGAATTTTCCCAACAGATATTGGCCTGATAGCAAACCCCTATACTGGTACGAAAGTGCTGTAAAGTTGGTGGGGGGAGTCGAACTTTCCTGTTAATTCAGGGTGAGGCAGGCTGTGTCCTTGACCCACACTTTTCAACATTTTATGGACTGGATAATGGGCAGAGCTATGGCCCCAAAACAGTGCGGAGAACACTAGGGAATATTGAGGTCTCGGACCTTCTTTTTCACGATGTTGCCATCTATTGAGCCTGGAGACTTGTGGCGGGTCTTTATACATTTAGCAATGAGGCAAAGCCCCTAGGTCTAGAGGTCTCCTGGGCCAAAGACAAGATTTGGACTTTGGGAACCCGTTCAGTCGATCCTTGCTGTGGCGAGGACGTTTTGGAAGTACAGGGGAAAATTTTTCAACCTTGGTAGCGTAGCCATATTCTGGGTTGTCAGCAGGAATTTAGTGAGGATTGGTCTGGCAAAAAGGAGCCATGAATCGATCAACAAGAGGTTTGGAGATGTCGGTACCCATGCAAAGGCCCCAAACTGTGTTTTCAAGGGCCTTTTATACTTCCCCGTTTTGCTTATGGAACCCGGAAAACTGGACGCTATCCAGTGCCTTTGGGGTTCGCCTTTAGCCTTTTTTTAAAAAGTCCCCTTTGCCGGATCATGGGGGACAGTTGGCAGGACCACGGTCCCCAACCCGGGGGTTATACCGGGGACTGGCATGGGACCTGTTTCTTGCATAATCCGGGGTCGCCAACTCAGACTATATGGCCACCTAGTCGCCTCCCAGGAGACCCTGCCCATCAGGTTTTATCTTGCGAGACAAACCCCGGGTGGAGGGGACCTGTGGGGACGTCAGGAGATCTGGGTTGGGCAGTCGACGAGACCTGGCGAGGAATTAGAGATGGGCCCTGTGCCTGCCGGAGACTAGCCCGAGGGATCCCCCGTGGCTGGAAGCGAAGGGTGGATGGGCCCTGCGCCCCCCCCGGCGTTTGCCCCTTGATGATGAGATAATCCTTTTTACCATTATATGTTGTGCCTCTTTGCATCAACATATTATATTATCTCCCCAGTATCTGAATAATCTTTAAAAGTTCATACTAGTCAATTTTTCTCACAGTCTTTCTCTTTCAACTTTTATTTAATTTGTTTTGAAAAGTAAAGGGAATCTACAACTAATTTTTAATGTAAATAATATATAGTAAAATGTAAAGTAATCAAAAAAATTTATATGTCAATAGATAACATCTGAGTTCATTAAACCAAATACAATAATTATCCCCATATTAATTATCCACTTTTGTTTAACAAATAACTTGTCATTTTACTCAAATTTGTTAACAACAAATACTAATAAAATTTAAAAAAGCTGTTTTTAGTTAACCAAGTCAATGTTTTAAAATAGACGTAAGCAGTTAATAAAAGAATTCCTTTCTTCACAAAAAATGTTGAAATCATAAAAATTTTTGAAAGAAAATTTGAAAACAGAAATTGTGGGGAATATATTAGGAAGATGAATTACTTAAGTTAAGTCTTTAACAAACAAATTTAAACTCAAGTTTTATCTCCATCAGAAAGAAAGGGGTTTTCATTTAAAAAGGACATAAAATGCTTGTGCTTAATCAAACAATCATAAAAATAAATTTAAATATTGCTAAGCCGCAAAAAACTAAGCAAACTTATTCTAGGAAATATTTAATGATATAACAAAAACACAAATTATTTTTCGCTCTCCCGGAAATTAACAATCATCACACTGTTAAGTCACACTTCCGTAGAGCTGAGATCTCGAAAAAAACACTTAGAATTCAAATCTATATGTCTTCAATTAATCATTCTTAAAATTGACAATAAAACTATAATTTTTCCTTTATATAATTTTTATTTCAAAACAAAACTTGGTCAGATACAATTTTGGTTTTTTATATAGTCTACACAATCAAGAAATACTTAAACCTATTAATACACTTTTCCATAGCACTTTTCCGCCCACCAGTTCCCCCTTTAAACAAGAAACACTTAAATGCTTCAAAGGGCTCCCCAAATGCCACCAAAGGACAGGGCGCAAGGTGCTACCAGGGATGACTTTCAAGAAAAAACCCCAAACTCCTACCCCTACTCCAATCCTACTCCTACTCCACTCCTCCTTTGGTCTTTTCCGACCCGTTTTTTACCCCGCTATGGGGGCCCTCCTGTCACCCCCTTAGCATTATCATGAATATAATTTTGATTTTCTTACTTATCAAAAACTATCTGCGTCGGGGGATTTCCTATGTCCCCAGCAAATTTTCAACACTGTATTATCATTTTAATTTTGTTTCTGCCTTCCGTTTTTTTTTCTCGATCCCCGACTTGAATATTGTGATATATCTAGTGATCGCCTCCAACTAGTTTTTTTTCGTATTCGTGGTTCTAGAAGCTTCTATTAGTATGGGTGAACACACGCTCAGTTGGACGTCATGGGCATCTTCCTGTTTACCATTTTTCATCTGCCCATTTTTTCTGGTTTTTCGCCCTCATTTCGCCGTAGTTCTTTTTTTGATGTTGGCCCGGATGAGGTCCGCTCTGCTCGCTTTGTTTACGAAAAGCGTATCTTGTCCAGGGACAATATACTGCACACACACACACACAACACACCCACAATATGTATATACATACATACATATATATAAATATATATATATATATTTTAAAAATTATATATATTATATATTATATATATTTTTGTGTATATAAAATTATGTGTGTGTGTGTGTGTTGTGTGTGGGTGTGTGTTGTGTGTAGTTGTCTATCTACAATCTATCTATCTATATACGACACACACACACTCACCACACACACAACACAAACACACCACACCACACCCACCACACACACACCCCACACAACCACACAACCACACAACACTAAAAACACACACACACACGTACAAAATTTCCGCGGCAGTCTTTAAAAAATGCCTACGCTTTGATGAGGGGCTTGAACCCGAGAAAAACGACACATGCCTTGAGAAGTCAAAGCAGGGTGTGGGGAAAACACCGCCGTGGCACAAACCCCGGTTTATTAGGGGGGCATCCAATCAGGCAAGGGGGGACTGCCATATAACCCCTCAGTAGTGAATTGAGAAGGCCTATGTCCCGCAGTGGAATGAATGGATGTTGAAAAAAAAAAAAAAAAGCATATGATATATAGTATAGTATGTATAATATGCATATATAACATATGTGTGTGTGGTGTGTGATTTTAATTTTAAAATTATATATTATAATATATATAATATATATAAATTATTAAAATTTTATATACCATTATAATTTTAAAATAATATATATATATATAATAATATAATATTAAAATATTTTATAAATAAACATGATGCATAATATGCATACACACCACACACACCACCACACACACACACACACACACATACACACACCACACACACACCCACAACACCCAACACACACCAAATACACAACCCACCACAACCACACACACACACACACACCACCACATACAACACACCACCCCACAACACCACACCACACACAACACCAAACCCATATATATAATATAATATATATATATATATATAATATAATATATACATACATATATAATATATATATATATATATATAATATATAAAATTATATTATATATATGTAGATATAATGTAGATATATATAGTGTGTAGTGTATTCACACACAAAATTTTAGTATATATGCAAAAAAACACCACACACACACACAACACACACACACAACCACACACACACACCCACCACACCCCACAACACACCATATAAATATATATATATATATAAATATATATTTTATAATATATGTGTGTGTGTGTGTGTGTTGTGTGTGTTGTAAAAATACACGCACAACACACACACACAAAAGCGAGGATTAGAGAGAGAAAATAGAAAGATAATTTTTTCCTTTGAACACTAACTTCATCAAAAAATTCAGCCCTTTTAAATTCACACCCAAAAAAAAGTCTTAGAAAAAAAATTTCCCAGTTTTTTTTTATTTCCTTGCTCTGTATTTCAATTTTTTCTATATTATTTTTTTGTTTCCGATCGTGATTATCTTTCGTTGTTTTTTCTTTTCAAGGACAATTTTATTATTTTTATTATCATTATGTTATTAGAAATTATCATTATTTTTATTACTATTTTTATTTTTATATTTATTATTATTATTTATTTTTATATTATTTTTATCATTATTATTTTTATTTTTTATTATTATTACGTTATATTTTTCTTATTATTATTTTTCATTTCCCTTACCATTAATCATTATTATTATTATTATTTTTTATTTTATTTTTTATATCATTCCTCTTTTACTATATTTATCATTATCATTTTATTATTTTTGTATCATATCATTATTGTCATCATTATCATTATTTCATTATCATTTATCCTCAGATCTTACCAAATCCTATCTCTAGATTTTTTATATTTGATTTGATTCTTTTATTTTCCTTTTACAAGAATCTCTAATAATCTATTTTTCTATCTTTTTATTTTTATATTAACCTTTAAAGGACATTAACTAAAACATAAGATATAGTTTGCACACCACACTTATACACAAATTATTATTTTTGTGTTGTTTTTGATGAATGATTATTTTTCCCTTTTTTACTTCATTTTTACAATTTTTATTTTTATGATTATTTTATCATTATTACAACTATTATTTTATCTCATTATTTTTTTTATTATAAATAAATAATATTAAAAATATAGTAATACTGATTAAATAAATAATGATAACAATAAAAATGATAATGATAATGATGATGAAAATAATAACAAAAACAATACTACTAATATATACTGTACCACTATTACTACCAATGACTATAGTAATATTAATAAAAAATGTAAAAAATTCATAAAATTATTATTATGCA
>NW_023663951.1:12500-14361 GCF_015228065.2 Penaeus monodon | reverse complement strand
AAAAAAAACAACCCAAAAACCCACCCCACACACACAACACCCCCACCACACCCCCCCCAAAAAAAAACCCCCCACCCCAAACACACACACCCACCCACACACAACAAATGAGAATTGTCGTTAAAAAAAAAAAAACTCTTTATTTTAAAAAATATAATTCTTTTTTACTAGAAAAAAACTGTTTTTTAAACCCCCTTTTTTTTTTCTTTTCATGGACGTACGTGTGTTTTTATGAAATTTCCATACGAGTTGTTTGCGTATGCTTTTAAAAAAAACTTTCGTAGGTAGATTTTATACCCTTGTCAGTATGTGAGTTTTTTACACAAGATCTACGAGAGATTAAAATAAAATAAAAAAGAATTTCCCCTCTACCTATCACTTTGTGCAGTACGAATTTGAACTTTTTCCTTTTAAATTTTCCCTCCGTCTCACAAATTATTAAACCCCTCTCCGACCAGCCTGTTGCACGAGCGCTTGACAAAAGTTTCTCCCCTGGCACATGATTTTGAAAATTTTTTTTTCTCGCTCAATTTCCCGAAAAGCATTCAGGAGACATCCTTCAACGGATGAATTGCCGCCCACGAGGGTTTAAAGGGATTATTATTTTTTTTATTTTATTTTTTAATTTTTTTTTTTTGGGGGGGGGGTCGTTTGAAGAAAAAAACGTTTTACTTAGAAATAAAAAACCCAAAATTTTTTGAAATTTATTACTATTTTTTTGTAGAAAAGCCTTATATTCAATTTTTTTTTTTTTTAATTTTTGAAATGACATCTACATATTGGGGAAAAAAGATAGAAATAATCATAATACAACACCCCCACCACAACTTTTATATATATATTATTATATAATATATAATATTTATAATATATATTTTATATATAATTATATATGTGTGGTGGTGTTTGGGGTGGTGTGTGTGTTGTTGGTGTGTGGGTGTGGTGTGTGGGGTGGTTTTGTGCACTCCGGGAAAGGGAAAGGGACCTACCACGTACTCACTCCAGGTCCAACATGAAAACTCAATTTGTACTGCTGTGGGCCACGGCGGCTAAACAGGAACCTACCGTTAAGAAACAAATATAAAAATACATATATACATATTACATATATATAATATATTAAAATTTTATAATATATAATATATATATATTATATAATATAGAATAATAAACAGATAATACGTAACACACACACACACACACCAAAACACACCCACACACCACACATAATATAAATATAATAATTATATAGTATAATATATTATAATATATATTATATATAATATATTATATATATATATATATATACATTGTACAATATATTATTATTATATATAATTATATATATATATATATATATATATGATATATATTTTATAGTTATTATAAAATAAAATATATATTATAAAATTTATTTTTATGTGTGTGTGTGTGGTGTGTGGGGGTTGTGTGGGGTGTTTTGTGTGTGTGTGTGTGTGTGTGTGTGTGTGTGTGTGTGTGTGTTTTTTAGTGTGGTTGTTTGTGTTTGTGTATGTGGTTTGTTTTTATCAAAGTATAAAATCAGACCCTCCCAGTCAATTTATCTCAGGGTGTTTCCTTCACGTGAAAACTAACAATGGTATCTTTCTGGTTCATGTTAAGATAAATGTTTTCCCTTTTCCCTCGTGGGCTGTATTGAGTAAATTAGTTTTCATCAGTAGAGTATGTATCTGTGCTTTCATTATTTCTATTATTATCGTCAGTGTCAATTTTATAGTTCAATTATATTATTATTGTTGTTATTGTCCTTACTATCATCATCAGTATCATTATAATTATTATCATAATCATCATCTTTATTATCATTATCATTACTATGATT
>NW_023663951.1:0-2500 GCF_015228065.2 Penaeus monodon | reverse complement strand
TATATATATATTAAAATTATATATATATATTATATATATATATATATATATTTTATATATATATATATATATTTTATATATATATATCATATATATATTGTATATATTTGTGTGTGTGTGTGTGTGTGTGTGTGGGGTGTTTGTGTATTATGTATGTATAATATATATTATATATATATATATATAATATATATATATAAAATATATATTATTTTATATATAATATATATTATATATATATATATATATATTTATATTTTATATGTGTGTGTGTGTGTGTGTGTTTGTGTGTGTGTGTTTGTGTGTTTTTTGTTTATCTTATTATTATTACCCAAATTCTATTATTATATATACCACGTTTGTATAATTTACTATCATTTACAAGTATGAATATTTTATTATGATTAAATTGTTTTTCGTAAACACTATCTATCATCATCATCATCTCATAAACACTATCTCATCAAACATCATCATCATCAATCATCCTATCATCATCATATCATCATCATCATTATCTTTATTTTTTATTATCATCCTTTTCATTTATTATTATTATCAGTATCATCATTTTAAAATTTTATTATTATTATTATTATTATTGTTATTATTATTATTATTATTATCATTTTTATACTTTTATTATTATTACTATTATTATTATTATTATTATTATTATTTATATTATTTTTATTATTATTATTATTATTATTAAATTTTTTACCCTTTTTATTTTTTTATTATTATTTTTATTTTTATTATTATATTATCATATTTATTATATTATTATTATGTTATTAATTTTATACAATTATTATATGCATGTTGTATTTTGGAATTATGATATTTCATGTCAATATTTTATCATCATATTTCTTATTGCTACCTTTTACTGTATCCCATCATATTTAATATAGCATATTATCATTAAATTTTATTATTATTATCATTACATTATTATATTATTATCATATTATTATATTTTATTATCATTAGTATTTATATATATATATAAATATATTATTAATATTAATAAATAATATATATAATTATTATATATATTATATATTATAAAATATAATATTATATATATATATTATATTTATCATTTATTATATATTATTTGTTGTGTTATCATATTTTATTATTATCCATATTTTTATTATTACATTATTATACTTTTATATTTCTTATTTTAAACATTTTTTATCAAAATTTACCCATTATAATCGTTATCCTTATCATTATTTTATTATTTATTATATTATTAGTTATTTTTTTAATTCATTATTTTTATTAATATTTCATTATTAATATTATTATTATTATTATTATTATTATTATTATTATCATTATTATTATTATTATTATCCTCATTATAATCATTATTACCATTATTCGCATCACCATCATAATTATCATCATTATCATCAATTGAATTATTAATATGATTAATATGAATGTTACTTTTTTTTTTTTTTTTTTTTATTCATCTGTAATTGTTGTTATTGTCATCATTATAATCATTATCATTATTGTTATCATATTTATCATAATCCTTATTACTATTCTTTTATTATTATTACTATTTCTATTTTTATTTCTATTATCATTATTATTACTATTTTTATTATCATTATCGTTATTATCAAAATCATCGTTATCATTACAGTCTTCACCTTGGTTGAGAACTGCATCTCTTTTCATTCTTTTTCGTTTTCTTTCCTCGACTATACTCTCTCAGGCAGAAAGAATGAATAGAGAATGAATGACTGTAGACGAAGAACACGAAGAAAGTAGTGTGTGAGTTTCTATGAACGAGGTTATGACATACACTATGAATATCTAATTTTGCATTCACATTTGGCGAGTGCACTGGAGTGGGAGAATGGAATCAGGTCTAACGAGTTAAATCAAGTTACTCCTTCCCCTCTATCCTTTCCCTCCCTTACTCCCTTCTTTCCTCTTATTCCCCCTTTCTCTCGTTCGCTTGCGCTTTCTCTCTGTCACTTTCTCCCCTCTTATTCATCCTGATATATGTCTGCCTCTCTCCTTCTTAGTTTTTCTGTCCACCCATCTCTCTCTCTCTCTCTCTCTCTCTCTCTCTATATATATATATATATACATATATATATATATATATATATATATATATATATATATATATATATTTATCTATCTATCTATCTATCTATCTATCTATCTATCTATCTATCTATCTATATCTATCTATCTATATATTTATATATATATATATATGTGTGTGGTGTGTGTGTGTGTGTGTGTGTGTGTGGTGTGTTGTGTGTGTGTGCGTGCGGTGTGTGTGTGTGTGTGCGTGTGTGTGTGTATGTGTAAATGTATGTATGTATGTGTGTATGTATAGACAGACAGAGACATAAACAGACTCAGAGAAATCCCCCTCCACTTTTTTTTTTTTTTTTTTTACTCTCATTTATATCATTTTTTATCTTTTCTGTATCATACTAAAACCCTATCTATT
>NW_023663950.1:0-14361 GCF_015228065.2 Penaeus monodon | reverse complement strand
TTTTTTTTTTTTCCCCTTTTTTTCAAAAAAATAAATCATGATTTCTTGTATTTTTCTTATTATAGCTTTTAACTCTTATGCCAAGGAGTCAGTAGATATTTTAAATTTTAGGATTTCGGTATTACTTTTGTGCCAAAAGAGTTTTTATCAATTATTTACAGGTTTTTGAGATTTGGGAAGCGATAATTTCAGATGGGAGAAAAGAAAAAAACCCCTTGAGAAAAACAGAAAAGACGGGGGAACGCTGGGTCCCCCCCCAAAAAAACGCGTGGAGATTTTTTGGCGTAGGGAGCAGGGGGGGCCCTCCCCCCTTGGCCCCCTTCCCTAATTAAACCCCGGATAAATTTGGAAAAAATGAAAGCGGGCCACTTCTTCTTTAACCAGGAAAATTCCCTCCAAACTCCCTGTTCCAGAAAAAAAAAAGGGGGTAAAAGTAAAAAATTTTTTGTGGTTTTTGTTTGGGTTTTTTTGGTTTGTTTTTTTTGAAAAAAACATTTTTCCTTTTTTTTAAATAAAAAAAAAATAAAATGCCTTTAAGATTTAAAAAATCCAGGGGAATTTTTTTTATAATATAATTATTTATTAAAAAATTATTAAATTATTTATTTTTTTGTTTTATATCATTTATCACCCATTTATTAAATTACTTTTTTAATGACATGAAGGGGAATGTTTTGCCCCAAGAAAAAATCTGGTTTTTTTATTGGCTTTCCCCCGCAGGATGTGAACGCCAAAAAAAAAATTTCTTCAGCGGGGGAGGACCGCTCAAAAAAATCTACGAAAAGGGCGCTATCCTTTCCGGTCCTTTTGAAGAAAAAAAAAAAACCAGCCCCTTGTTTTTTTTGCCTACGGCAGAATTTTTGGAAGAATCCCCCCCTTTGAAGGATATCAAGAAGTGGCAACAAGAAAAATCTATCAGCGGTACATAAAAAAATGGAGGACATTGGGGATCCAACCCAATTTGGTAAAGTTTTGAGTGAAAATTAAAGGGGTTTTTTTTTTCCCACCAGTGGTTTGGGTTTTGGTGTGAATAGGTTGGTGAATAAAAAAAAAAAATTTTCCCCCAACCCGCTTTTCTGAGGGGGATCCCCCCCCCAATTTTTTCAAGTTAACACACAGTTTTTGTTGTAAAAGGGGGTTTCAGAAACAAAAAAAAATATTAAAATTTTTTTTAAATTATTAATTATATTAGGTTGTTGTGGGGTGTGTGTGTTGTGTGGTGGTGGTTTTGGTTTTGGGTTTGGGTTTTTGTGTGTTGTGTGGTGGGGGTGTTGTGTGGGTTGTGTGTTGTGTGGGTAAATTATTATTATTAAATAATATATATTATGGGTGTATTGAAATGTTAATTTAATTTTAATTTTTACATATATATTACATTTTTATTTTATCATATTATTAAAACATTATATTAAATTATTAAAATAATATATAAAAATTTTATTAATAAACCTTTATTATATTAATATATAATATTTTTAAAATATATAAAATATTATATACATATATATATATACATAATAATAATATATTATTTAACATTTTTAAATTTTTACATTATATATTTACATAATATATTAATAAAAAAAAATATTATATAATAAAATTTACAAAAAAATTTATATATTATTAAAATATAAAATATTATATAAATATTTATATATATTATATTATATTATATATATATATTTTATATATAATATAATTTTTTTTCCCTTGGTTTAAAGTCCAAATTTTAACATTTTTTTTGGAAAAAAAAATTCCCCAAGGGAAAAAAAAAAACCCTGATTAACTTCTTTCCTTTCTGTTTTACTTGTATATTTTTTTAAAAATTTATTTTTCCCCCCCCCCCTCCCAGGCTTTACCTTCAAGTATTTTGAAAATTTGCTCGACGGGCCAGAAAAGGGGATAAAAATCCACAAGAGAGGTTTTTTTTTCGGGAAGGCACGAGGGAGGACGGTTTTCGGCCCAAAGTTTCCACATCTTTACGTTGGTGCTGGCCCTTCATGGAATTTACTACCCCTGCAAAAAAAAATAAAGACATTGCTTTTTTCAGGATATTTGAATTTGGGTTCCCCAAGGGGAAAAGTGTCGGGGATTAATTGGCAGATTAAATCATGGCCTAGGGTTTTGACTATTTGTTCCCTTTCTTTCCAATGGTTAAAAGAAAAGATCAATTTTTTTTAAGGAAGGAGGTGGTCCGTGTAGGATTGGACTTTTTATCATCCCCCCTTACCAGGTGGAATTCTTTGGGGGGCTGGCAAACCGTCCAGGCAATAATACGAAAAAAAATTTTTTTCATGTGGCCCAGGGAGTTTCGAAATTTAAGGAAAATTTTGTTAATGCTTTTATTATTTGAAAAATTGACCCAAAAAAGTGTAATTTCATTGGGGGTCCATTAAATCTGAAAAAATTAGGGGATTTATGAAATTGAAAATTAAATTAAAATTAAATCTAAAGGGGTGGTGGGAAAAATACAGCCGGGTTTGATGATTTTCTAAGAAGGCAATTTTTTTAGGAAACTTCTCCCAGGAGCAATTGCATTTTTTTTTTTAGTAAAATATATTTACTTTTCCTGCCCCCCCACTGGGTGGAGTTTTAAACTTTTAAATAAAAAAGTTATTTGAAAATTTTCCCTGCTATTTTTCCCTCTTTCAGAAAAAGTTTGGACTTTGGTTTTTCCAAGATTAAAAGGGGTTTTGTTTTTATAGCAAATTTATTTTTAAATAATTTTAAGTTGTTTTTTTCATTATTCCCCTCATTGTTGTTTTTTTCTTTTTTATTGAAAATTAGTAATAAAATGTTTAGTCCCCACGATTAAAAAATAATCCAAGTTAAGATTCCCCTCTTCTTTGGGTTTTCCGGGGAAAGAAAAAAAAAAAAACAGGGGAGAGTCTTGTTTGGAAAAAAGGGCAAAAAACCTGGGGGGACACTGAAAAAAAAAAAAGGGGGCAACTTTTTGGCCTTTTGGAAAAAAAACGTTTTCCGGAATTTTAAAAGTGGCCAATTTTTTGGGTTTTGATTTTTGCGTAAAAATTGTAAAAAGGGTTAAAGGAGAAAAAGGCTATTTTTTTTGCAAAAAGGTGAGAGGAAAAAACTACATTTAAAAAAACTTTTTGTTGATTTCTTCCCTTTTCCCCTCTTTTTTTGTGAAACTAGTTGGATTTAATTTACATGTTTGCAGCTTTGTTATTTTCCCCGTTGGTTGTTTTTTTTTTCAGGGGAGGGTTTTTAAAAACTTTCAGGGTTTTGTTCCATTTTTTTTAAACCCCTGTATTTCCCTTTTTTTAAAAAATCTTTTCCTTTGTTTGAAAAAAAAATTTTAATGGAAATTTGTTTCAGTTTATATTTGAACCCCCTCCTAAATTTATTTGGCACAGATTTATGAATTATTTCCCTTTTTTAAAAGGGCTTGCAAGGGGGGAAAAATTGGGAGGGAAAAAAGGACCCCAGCAAAAGCTTTTTTTTTGACCGGTAAACAAAGTTCATGGATTCTTTCAAAAACCCATGCCAACCCTCATGAAAACTAAAGGAAGTTTAATTTTTTATTATTATTATTTATTTTAATATTATTCGGACCCCAAATGTTAATGTTTTTATTAAGTTTTTTGTTTGGAACATTGAAAAACCTTTTTTTTATTGGACCCCAAAAATGTTAAATTTTAAAAAAAAAGGGTATAAAAATGAGGAAATAAAAAATAATCTTCACAAAAAACCCAAGAGAATGTATTTTGACTGGTTTTTGATTTTTATCTTACCCAGGAAATACCATGGTAATCTGAAAAAAAAAAGATATTAATTTTTAAAATTTTTTTCCCAAAAAAATAAGTTTTTTTTTTTTTGTGAAAAAAATATTCATTTTCATTTTGTGAATATAATTTGTTTAAAAATTTAATTAAAAAAATTTTTTCTTCATTTTAATGATTTTGCCAGGGAAAAAAAGGGCTTTAAAAACAAAAAATTTGATGAAAAAATTATAGATGAATGTAAGGATTTGTTTTAGCCCTTCTCCACCCCATTTTTTTTTCCTTTCCAGGGAAACCCATTGGTTACCGTGGCAAAATTCAAAACCCAAAACAGGAAAATTCAAAACCAAAAAATTTGTTCCCAAAGGATTGGAAATTTTCAATGATTCTCAGGAGCCGCCTATGCAAGGGAGGGGGGACTTCCCCGAAAGGTTTGATCCCCTTAAAAAAAAAACCCAAGGGAAAATATATCCCCCTGAGAAACAAACCCAGCAAAGTGCCTGTATTTGCCCCTTTTTTTTTTATGGTTTTAAAGGGATTTTTTGGGAAAAGTCCCATTGTTTTTAAACATTTATTTTGGTTTAATAGTTTTTTTCCCTTATTTTTAAATTTTTTATTTTATTTTATTTTTTTTTTATGTTTTCCAAGGTTTGATTGAGGCAATCCCCTTTGTGGGGGAACTTGGTAATGTAATATTCTTTTTTTTTTTTTTTAATTTCAAAAAAAAAACATTTTCAACTTGGAAAAATTACTTTAAAAAAAGTGGCATTTTTTTTTTTTTTGAAAAAGGAATTTTCTTTTTTTTGGGGGAAATTTTTTTTCTTTATTTGGGGTTTGAAAAGGGGAAAAAATTTATTTTTTGTTTTATTTTTCTCAGAAAAAATTTCGGGTTTTGGGGGTTTTTTATTTTTTTCACTTTGTTTGGAATTTTCATGATAGCTTTTTACCCAAAGTTTTTCTTTTAAAAAAAAAAAAATTTTCAAATTTTTAAATTGAAAAATTTTTTGATAGGTTCTTTTTCCCCTTCCCCCTTTTTCCCTTGGAATTTTTTGTTTTTCTTTCTGTTTTTTCACTTTTTCCAGGTTTTTTTGGGTCAAATTTCATCCTTGGGGAAAACCTTTCGGGGGGGCGCCTTTCAACTTACGTTTTCATTTTTGTGGGATGCCCCCCCTACTTGATCCCTTTTTAAAACGTAAAATTGGTTTCCCTTTGCCAGAAATTGAATTTTTTTACAATTAAAATTATCCATTGAAAGGATTATAAAAAAAAAAAAAAGGGGAATAAAGGTTTAAAGAGGGAATTTTAGTTTTTTTTTTTTCTTTTAAATAGGGGTTTTTTTTGGGGGGTTTAAAAAAATTTAAAAGGGGGTTTTTCCCGATTTTTGTTTTTTCCCAAAGGTCCTTTCCCCCCCTTGTGGGGGACCCCCCCCGGAACCTTTTCCCGGGGGAAGGGGTTTTTCCCCACTCAAGGGTGGAGAAAGGGAAAAACAAAAACTTTTTTTTTAAAAAAAACCAAGTGATTTTTAAGGAAAAGGCCACAAAAAAAAAAAGAAATTTTGAAAAGGGGGTTTTTTAAAAAAGAAAAAAAAAAATTTTTTAAATTTTTTTTAAAAGATAAAAAAATTTACCCCAAAAAAAAATTTTTGGTTTTTTTTTTTTTTTATTTTTATTTAAAATAAAAATTTAATTTTTTTTAAAAGAACCAAAAAAGGGGGAAAAAAAAAAAAAAATTAATTCAAAGTCAACAAAAACCAAAAGAAAAAAAAAAAAAAACCCCAAGTAAAAAAAAAAAATTTTTAAAAACTTGGATTTAAAAAAATTTTTTTTTTTTTCATGGGGATAAATTTCTGCTTGTGGAATGGACTATAGCCTGGTTTAAAATGGTAAAAAAATGAATTTGAAGAAAATCAAATTTTTTAATTTTTAAAATCTTTTGATTCTTAGAATTTTTGTTGTCCATTTATTATTAATTTTAAAACCCCGGGGGGATTGGTTGGTTTAAAAAAAAAAGGCATACCTGGATTTGTGTTATTTCTTTTTTTTGGGAAAATTGCCCAAAAAACCAAAAAATTTTTTTTTAATTAAAAAAAAACCAGAAAACAAAGAAAGGGGGTTTTTTGTTTTAAAAATACTTTGGTCTTTTAAAATGTAATTGTTGAATTTTTAAAAAAAATGTTTTTTAGAAAAAAAAAATTGGTTTTAATTCATAAATGTTCACTTAAAAACCCCAAAAAAAAAATTGTTATTAATAAAAGAAAGAAAGGGAGGTTGTAAAAATTAATTTAATTTTTTTTTTAAATTAGAATTTTTAAAATTTTTTAAAAGAATAAAAATTTTTTAAAAATTGTTTTTACTAAAGGAAAAAAGGGTTTTTAACCCAAATTTGCAATAACTGTTTATCTGGCATATAATATAAAATTGAAAATCCTGAAAAAGAAAAAAGTAGAATAATATAAAAGGGGATTTTGCCTTTGCAAATGGGTGCAAAAAGTAAATGTTATAATTTTCATGGAGTGACCAACAAAAAATTTTCCATAACATTGGGAAAAACTGGTGTTGTTTTAAATCCAATTTTTTAAAATAATTTCAAACAATGAAAAAAATACAAAATTTTAACCAAAGTGTGGGAAAAAAAAAATACTGAATTTGAGGTTAACTTTTTGACAAGAGCCAATTTATTTTTTTACCTAAAATTGAAATGTTTGAAAATAAACAAAAATTGGTTTTTTCCTTAAAGCTGTTTAAGTTTTTTTTTTTAATTAATTTATACTCTTAAAATATTTGGGGAAAAGTTCCCCTTAGTTTTTATTTTCTTTAAATTTTAAAAATGAAATCACATATTTGCATTTGGCCAGAAAAGGTGTTTGTTTACTGAATAAAAAAAAAAAAAAAAACCCCACGTGGGTTTGTAACTTTTGCAAATGTTAAAAAAAAAAATGAGGGAACCTAAAACTGGTTTAAAAAGCTTGTTTTATTTTCTTAAAATATTTTTCCATTTAAAATTCAGAAAAACTTGTTATCCATGACCAAAACAATTCTGAAATTTTTTTTTAAAAAAATTTTCCCCGTTCCTCCCATACGAAGCCACCCTTTTCCTCACATACACTTTTGGGAAAAAGAAAAAAGCCCCCAGTTTGGGAGTTTTAAATTTTTTGAAACTTGTTGTTACCTTAAAGTTATTTTTTTTGCTACGGGAAAAATTTTCATGAGGTGTTTTTTTGCCGAAGGGGGGGGACACCGGGGGAAAAAGGTTTTCCCAGGTTAATGCTTTTTCCCAAAGGAACTAAACACCCCATTTAATTGTAAAAAAACTCAAATTTGAAAAAGAAAACGGTTTGAGTAAAACGAGGCAAATTTGAAATTTTTTTTTGAGAAATTTAGGGTAAAGGGATTTTTGAAATTATTCAGTTAATTAAACACCTTTTTTTGAACAAATAGGCCCTTGGTCCCCAAGTTACATATTTGAACTTTTATTTTAAAAGAAAAAATTAAAAAACACTTTTTTTAAACCTTTGAAAGTAAAAAAATAAAAGTTTGAAATGTTTTTTTTTTTTTTTTGGTTCTTTTTTTCATTTTAGAGTGTCCCTATCCAATTGTTTTTTTTTAAAGGGGTAATTTTTTGGGCAAAGGTTTAAAAAATGAAAAAAAACCAAATTTATTTTCATGATTACCCATTTGGAATTATCCCCCTTTTTTTTTAAACTATAATGAAAAGGGCAAAAACCAAAGACCAGCATTAAAAACAAAGAAGTATAATAGTTTTGTATTTATAATTGTAAGTTTAATACCCATTTAAAATTCAAAAATTTTTTTTTTTAAAAAAAAAAATTTTTTTTTGGGGCCCCATGTTCAAACCTCTAACGTCCATTAAGGGGGCAACCAATTTAAAAATAAAAGTGGAAAGTGTGGAGGCCCTTTGGGTATAAATATATATGACAAAAAAAGGTCATAATTTGGGGCTGGTTTTAAAATTAGAGTATTGAAAAAGGGGTTTAGAAAATGAAGTTAATGATTAGGGTAAAAAAGTTTTTTTGGGTTTTTTTCAAAAAAACAGTTTTTAGAGGGTGGTAGGGTTTAGTGAAAAAAGGGGTAGGGGGGGAAGCTAAAAGGGGGGTTAAATTTAGTAAATAAGGAAAAAAAGGGTTTTGTGTTAGGGAAGGGGGAAAGGAGTTTAAAAAGAAAGAGTAGGAAAAAAAAAAATATGTTTAAAAGCCACTTGGGGCAAAAAAATTGGTAAAATATTGAGTTTTAAAAAGGATTAGGATAAAGGGGGAAAAGTGGGGGACAGAAAAAAAAGGGGGAATGAGGGAAAAGGAAAAAAAAGGAAAGGGGGGGGGAAGAAAAAAAAGCCCTTGCAAAAAATTAAGTTTTGAGGGGGAGGGCTTAAATTGGGGGGCCTTCAGTTTTCCCCCCCATCTCCTAAGCCCCCCCCTTTCCCCCAACACCACAACACAGCCAAAAAAGGGAGCAAAGGGGATTGGGGGGGGTTTGGGTTTCCCCCCTTAACAATAGACAAAGCCCCTCATTTTTCCCTTGAATTTACCTTTTTTTTTTACCTCTTCATAAGGGTTTACAGAAATTAACACGGTTCCTGTAAAATTTTTCCCAAAGGTTTTTCGTCAAAGAAATATTCGGGGGGGAAGGTTTAAATAAGTTTGCAGGTAATTCAGTTTTGTGCAGAGTTTATGGGGAAAAAAAAATAAAGGGCAATGCTAAGAATATTTGAACAAATTCTGGCCCAAGGAAAAGCAAATTCTTTTGCAATTATTCCAAGCCCCCTTGCAATTTCCAAAATTTTAATTGTGTTTTTTGGCCAGATTTCAACCCTTTCAATTTTTTGAATACAAAAAAAAATAAAAGCATGTAAGAAAAGTTTCCAATTCAAACATTTTGGGGGGATTTTTGCCCCCCCTGTTCCCCTTTTAATTGGATTAAAAATTTTTTTTTTTTTCAAACAACTTTTTAATGTAAAAAAAAAATTTAAAAAAAAAATAAAATAAAATTAAAAATCAAACAGCCCCCACCAAGCAAAAAATTAAGAATTATTTGAAAAAAGCTAAATTTGGCTTTCATTATGTCCCCATTTTTTTTTTTTGTTTATTTATTTATGTTTATTCCCTGAAAAATTTCTGTAAAAAGGGATTTTTTTCAGTGGGTTCTTAAAATAAAAAAAAAAACCAAAAAAAACACTTCATTAAAAAAAACTTTATAAATAAAGAAAAAACTCTAGCTTGTGGAAGAAAAAAACCCCCTAAATCTTTCCATATTTCCCCAAAAAAAAAAAAAATACCCCCGGGGAAAACCTTTCCCTCTCTTGTCAGGGGGGGTGAAAAAATCCCGGCAGAAAATTTTCATTAAAAAAAAAATATCTTTTTAAAAATGGTAAAATCTTTCCTGGTTTAAAATAAAACAAAAAAAGTTGGGGTTTTAAATTTTTTCCATGCAATATTTTTGGTTTTTTTGAAAAAATTAATTTGTAATTTTCAAAAATATGAAAAAAAATATGAAAAAAAAAAGAATTTAATTAAATGCAAGAATAATTTTCCCCAATATCAGAAAATTCGGGCCCTTGAAAAAAAAGTTTTATCAAAAAACCAAAAAAAATCCTAAAAGCCCAACCAATCAGGGTTGGTAAATTTTTTACTTTGTTTTTTTTTCCCCATTTTTGGAGGGTTTTACCAAAATGGTTTTTTTTTAGGCAATCCAAACAAAAACTTCCCAAAAAAATTTTCAATTTTTTTTTTTTTTAAAAAAAAAAAAAAAACCCATTTAATATTATTTTTAAAAACAAAAAATGTTTTGGCAAAATTTTTTAATTAAAAGATATTTCCAAAAGAGTGGGGGGAAATTTCTAAAAACAGTTAAAGGGTTTTTTTTTTTAATCTGGAATTTAAAACAGAACCAACTTTTCATTTTTTTGTTTTTTCTAGGGGTTTTTTTTCAGTCCCATTTCTTTTTTTAAATTTTATTCCTTAAATTCCCCAAATAAAGTTAAATAAAAGGGAAATAAATTGGGCATTTTAGTACTATTTTCCTTTTTTAATTCCCATGTTAAATTAATAGGTTTAAATATTGGGGTGAAAAAAGTTTATAAAGTATTTTGCAGGTTGGCCTTGATGCACAAGTGGATTTGGTAGGATTAGAAATTTTTTTTTGTAAATCTTGTGGGGTATTTTTTCTAAGCTTTCTGAAAAATTTCAGTTTAACAAATTATTTATTGTTTCTAAAAAATTTCTAAGAGAGGGGGAAAAAAAAATGAGAAAAAGGGTTCTCTTAAGCAAAAAACCCCCCCCCCCTTCCCCTTAGCTTAAAACCCAAAAAACAATTTTTTTTCCAAAAACAATTGCTTTTTTGGCTATACAAAAAGGGTTTGAAGGAAAGGGGGGAAGAGGGTAAGTTGGGCAAATTCTTGGAATACCATATTTCTCTAAAATTTTCCCGGAAAAAAAAAGGGAGGAGGGAACCCTTAAACTTTTTTTTTTTTAATAATACGGGGGGCATAAAAAAGTCCCAACAAATTAAAAAAAAAAAACTGGATAGGTAGGTTTTTAAGGGTTCCATAAATAAACCCCTTTAAAACTAAAAATTTTTGCAGGTTAATTTTGTGTGTGTATAGTGAGTGGAAATGCAAGTGTGTGTGTTGGGGGGGGTATTGGGTTCCCGGGTGGGGGAGGGGGGAACGGGGGGGCCATTTGGTAGGTATGGGCATTGGTTTAAAGCCCTTTCATGAGGGGTTTTTTTTTTCCCTCCATATGGTTAAATGTTAAAAATTACTTTTTTACATTCCATTTCTAAACATAGAGGAAAAATTTTTAGTACAACACAAATTTACCAAAAATTTTTTTATTATTTTTCTACCTGGAACTTTTTCAAAGATCTTAGCCAGCATAGAACATAAAAGGGGGAGGCCCAACATTTTGAATTTTCCTTGATATTTTCCCTCCGGGTCTTTCCATTACACTTTTTTCCTTATTTTTTTTTTAAAAAAGGTTAAAATCATTAATCCATTTCCTCCTTCCACGGGGCAAAACTTATGATATTTTTTGCTTTTGTTTATCATTAAACCTTTGGGTCATTTCTGAAATCCTGAGTATAGAGGAAAAGTTTTTGGGGAGAGAAAGGGAAAGTTTTTCCCAAACTTTAATCAAAAATTCCATATTTCCCCCCAAAAAAAAACCCTTTGATTTTTGAAAAAATTGGGAAAAAATAATGTAAAGTAAATTTTCCAAATGCATGGCGATTTATTTTTTGAGGAATGCAAAATTGTAAAAAAGGCAAAATTATTAAAAGGGAACTTGAAAAACTAAAATTACCTTGTTTTTTTTTTTTTTCCAGAAAGTAAAAATAATTAAATTTTAAAAAAAACAAATAGGGTATCCAAAAACCTATTGTTTTTTTTTTGGGTTTCCTTTATGTTAAATTTAACATTAAGTGATAGGGTTTTTTTTTTAAACATGTTAGGCAATATTAATAAACTTTTGGGAAAAAATACTGTACAGGTCAAAGCAAGAACCAATATACTGGGGCTTACACCATACCACCTTGTAATTAACCAATCTGATAATATAATCCTTTAACACTTAGTATAGTGCTTCAGATAACCTGAGCTATAATAAGATTTAAAACATCCAACAATGGTTTAATGTTATGATTTGGAATATTAAAAGTCACATACAAACACGCCCAAAATAGAAATAAAAATAATCTAATATAATTAAGGGGAATACCAGGATAAAGATTGAGGGAAAAAAAATAAACATAAAGTAAATGACAATTACAATGATGTTTATTTATTATACTGAAAAAGGGAAAATAACAGCAAAAATATTATATTACTAAATTTAAATATAATGGCAGTAAAAAAAATACAGCCGAAGAATAAGTTTACCTCAGTGCTATGATTAAAACACTAATAAACAACTATGGGGACTGTAATTCACCCCAGAGTATAAAAAAAGCAAAAATAACTAAGGAAAAACCAATAGTTAAAACCATAACATAGTTTAAAAAAAATCCTATCAATAAAACTGACGACGGTGTTGATAATGACAAACGATAATAGATAAACAATTTAATAAACTAAATCTAACTAAATTTTCGGGAATAGCTGAAGCGAGAGGAAGGGGGGTTAATTAAGCAAGAAATGAACCCATACCATTACTTCCATGAAGATTCAATGAAAAAAAAAAAAAAGACTAATTCATGAAAAGCCACAAAGGCCCATTTTTTTAAAAAAACAAAAAAAAATTTTTTTGATATGCAAAAAATAACAGTTTCCAGGCTTAAAAATTTTAAAAAATTACATTGTCCTTAAGTTTACAAATTAATCAGATTCACTAATTCCAAAGATATTTATTCAGTCCAGGAAAAGGGATGATGCCTCATTTACTTTTTTGCCTGTAATTTAAATTTTTTACCTTAATTCATTTAATAATATTTTTTGGCTTGTTTTTTAGAAGCCTATGGTGGGGGGTTCTCTACAAATGTTCCAAGATAAAAAACATGAAAAATTTCAGGCTTTCATGCTTGATACCACTAGGGGATTTTGGAGGGATATAAAAAATTCATGTAGTTTTTTTTCATAAAGGGGGGAGTAATAAATTACCTATTTTTGGAAAAATGTAAAAAATAAAAAAAATAAAAATAATCTTAATTAATTTCCAATTTTAGAAACTTTTTTTTTAAAAACTATGTTTAGCTTGGCTTGTCATCGGGATTTTTCACTTCCCAGACCAGTACTGTTTTTTTTTTCCTTTTAAAAAAAAAAAAAAAACTTTGCAATGGCCAATAAAGAAAAAACTAACCATGCAAACTTGGATAGACCTTGCATGAAAGAAATAAATACCTGCCTGTGGAAAAAAAAGGTGACTCAAATAAAAAATAAAAATAAATACAAAAAAAAATGTTAAATCCCACAGCCAAGTTTAAAAAACTTAATAGTATCTTTTTTTTAATAATTTTTCCCCTTAGTATCTTAGAAACTTACCAAAAAATGAAATGGGACTTGCTGAAAGCCTAGACCCAAAAAAATTTCCTAAAAATAAAAAAACCTTTTAGAAGTAAAAAAAAAAAAATACCTTTTTTTTAATAAACAATAAAAGATAATTTTCTTTTAAAAAATAAAATCTCCCAAATTTATTTATTTTTTCCCTGCCATCCAAAGGTCTAGCTCTATGAGGCCCCTTATTTCTATGAAATATTTAGCCCCACTAGGGACAAAATTGGTGGAAATATGCAAGTCTTACTAACTTTCTTTTGGAAACATTACTTTTGTAATTCTACTCCTTTTTTTCTGCAATACAATTAATAAACAAAGAGATTATTCCATCCACCAAAATCACAACCTAGTTTAACATAAAAGGAAAAAAACCTTTCTTTTAATCTCTAAATTATTAAAACATGGAAAAAAGCCCCCAAAAAGCCCATTATTTTTTTGGGCCCACAATTTATATTAGGTAATATTTTTAATAAAAAAAAATTAAAAAAAAAAAACAAAAGAAAAATTTGCAAAAAATTTAACCTCCCCCTTTTTTTATAATATTTTTCGGATAAAAAAAAAAAAAAAAAAATTTAAAACAAGGATTTAAAACCCAAACTAGCACCAGTAACCATTAAATTCTTCCTGTTAAATTTTATTTTTTGGGTTTCTAAAAAAAAACTTTTTTGCTGTTCTATGTTGAAAAGCACTCGGCTGTTTTAGAATGGCCCGGCCTTTAAAATAAAAAAAAATTATATAATAAAAACTCTTTATATATTATTAATTTTGAAAAAAAAAAAAGCAAACTTAAAATATGGGGTTTTTCTCCCTCCATTTACCATTTTTTTGGGAAAAAAAAACCAATAGGGTTTTTTTCCCCCTAAGAAAGTTGGGACAAGGGTCTTTTTGGAATTTTGGGCAAAAATTTTGTTTTTAATCTAATCAAAAACCCGTCAAAAAAAAAACAACAAAAAAACTTAACCCCCATTTTTTCCCTTTTTTTAAATGTAAAAAAGGGGGGGACTTAAATGTCCCATTAAAAAAAAAAAATTTAAATTAAAAAAACTTGGCTTATTTTTTCCCTTTTTTTTTGAAAAATTTTTGCTGGAAAAAAAAATATTTTTAGATAGCTTTTTTTTTTCCCTCCCCCTTTTGTAAAAAACTGCCTCTTTTTTTCCCCAAAAGCAAAAGAGGAAAAAACCCCCCCATGAAAAAAAACCTAACGCTTAAGGCATCAAATTTTCCTTTTTTGTAAAATTTACCATAATTTATTTTTTTTTCCCCTTAGGATTGCCAACATCCCATGGACCCCCCAAAAGCACCAAAATTTAGGTTTTTTTTTTTTCTGTGATTAAAAAAAAAAAAAAACCCTTTGGAAAAAACAGGAAATTTCCAAATTCAATGAAAAAAGTTATTTTAATTTTTGCAAAAAAAAATTGCAAAAAAATAATCTTACAAAAATTTGTCAACTATGCTTAGTTAATAAAAAACAGATGAATTTTATTTTGAATTTTTTTTTCGGGAAATTTAGTGGTTTTGGTAATGAAAAATGATATTTTTTTTTCCATAAAAACCAAACACAAAAAAAAAAAATTTTTTTTAAGGGGTTTGCCAAAAAAAAAAAAAAAAAAAAACCACCAAA
>NW_023663949.1:0-14361 GCF_015228065.2 Penaeus monodon | reverse complement strand
TGTTGTTTTTCGTGTTTGTTATGTTATCCATGATATAAAGGATATATGTTTTATTTTAAAATATATATAATATATAATTTTATTATAAAATATATATATATATATATAATATATATATATTGTTGTGTGTTGTGTGTGTGTGGGGTGTTTTTCTGAATTTTAATTTACACCACACAATTAATATATAAAATTTTATACTTATATATATATATATTTATATGTTTTTAATTTTAAATATATATATTATATAATATAATATATTATATATATAATATATATTGTATATTTTTTTACTTATAGTATATTTAAAAATATATTAAAAACACACACCACACTATATATAATCATAAAATAAACAACACATATATATATAAAATATATTATATATATTATATATATTATAAAATTATATATAATTTTATTTTTATTTTATTTTGTGTGTGTTTGGTTGTGTGTAATTTTAATGAAAAGATATGATTAAAAAAATATTTTATTTATATATATATATTATATATATATATAATATATAATTATATATATATATTGTTTTTTGTGTTGTGTTTTTGGTGTTATTCGTATTTTATATATATATATATAATATATTTATATATATAATTTTACATTATTATATTAAAATATATTTTATATATATTATATTATATATATATACTATTAATATATGGATATATAAAATACATATATAAATTTTATATAAAAATATATATATTATATATAATATATATATATATATATATTTGTAAAATATATATATATATATATATATATATATAAAATATTATATATATATATGTTTAGTGTTGTGGTGTGTTTGTTGTGTGTGTTGTGTATGTTTTTATGGTATACATTTAATATATATATAATATATATATAAAATTATATATAAAAGATATATATATTATAATATATATATATTGTGTGTTTGTGTGTGTGTGTTTTGTGTGTTTGTGTGTTTATATATAAAATATATATGTAATATATATATATTTTATATATTATATTATATATATAATATATAAAATAATATATATATATATATATATATATATTATTATATAATATATAAAATATATATATAAAATATATCACACCAATACATACATAATTCAATATATATATTAACATATACTATATATTTTGTTGTGTGTGTTTTTATATATATATATATATATATATATATATATATATATATTAAAATATGTATATATGTTTTGTGCGTATACATATTTTATCATATTTATATATTTTATATAATATATATATTATATATATATATATAATATATATATAGTTAAATATAATTTTTAAATAAAATATATATATATATATATATAATTATATAATAATTTTATATTATATATATGTGTGTGTGTGTTTAATAATATATAAATATTATATATATATATATCTAAAATATATATTATATATATATATATATATAAAATTATGTTGTGTGTGTGTGTGTTGTGTGTGTGTTTGTTGTTGTGTGTGTGTGTGTGTGTTAAAAAAAAAAAAAAAAAAACAAAGAAAAGAAGAAAAAAAAAAAAAAAATATAAAAATAAATTTTTATGGGTGTTTGAGGTGGAAGATGAAAGCACCTCTGTTTGGTAGCACCTTTAAATGCTCTATGGAGCAGTTGGTCCACTCTTTTCCTCATTGTCTTCCCTGCTCTCCTCTGTGGCCCCTTTGCATGCAATAGCTACCACTGTCACGGGCAACCGGATTTTATGGCCGGTTAAACCAGGTGAGGATAGCCGACGGGTCTCAACCCTCGCTTGCAATGAATGGATCCGACGGACTCTGTGGAAGAAAATGGGTTCAACGGAGAGATTCATCCCAGCAGTGCCCCGGGGTGGAAAAAAAAAAAAAAAAAAAAGGAAAAGAAAAAAAAAAAAAAGAAAGAAAAATTTTTAAAAAAAAAAAAAATGGGAAAAGGGGAAAAGAAAAAAAAAAAAAGAAAAAAAGGGAAAAAAAGAAGGGAAAAAAAAAATATATATATATTTTGGTGTTTGGGGGGAAGGTTGTGAAATTGGGGGTTGGTGCAAATTTTTGTCTATGGGGGTTGTGGTTTTTACCCCCCCCCCCAAAGAAAAGAAGGGAAAAAATAAAAAAATTATTTTTTTTTGGGGTTTTTTTTTAATTTTTTTTTTTAAATTTTTTTTTTTTTTTTGTTTTTTTTTTTTTAAAAAACCGGGTTTGGAAATTAGCCCACCGGTTTTTCCCCTGCTTAAAAATTGAGGGCCCCAAAAACCAAAACCCCCTGTGGGAAAAAACCTTTTTTTTTTTTTCCCTTTTTTTTTTTTAAAAACGGAGAAAAAAGAGGGAAAATGGAAAGGGGGGAAAGACAAAAGGGGCCCGGGGAAAGAAAGGGGAAAAGGTCCCGATCCCAGCAGTCCCCACTGTGGAATTGGGCAACCGAAAAACAAAAAATGAGGCCCCACTACAGGATATCTTCGTCATTTACTGTACCCGTTTTCACCCCTCCATTTTTTGACTTTTAGTCATGCCACGAAAAAATCGATGCCTTTCAGGGGGAGGGGAATTTTGGGGGCTCGGCCGCGAAATTTTTTCCCTCTTTTAAAAAAAAAAATTTCATTCAGGCACGTCTTTCCAATCATCCCACTCTTTTTCCCCTTACCCAATCATAAAAGGGTCTTGTTGGGGGCAAAACCCGGAAGCGAAAGCCGAACCCAAAAAACATGGGGTTTGTGGGGGATACCCTTCAGCCTTGCCCCACAGTCGGCTCACGGCCTTTTTTAGTGGGGGTTTTTCTTCCCCCGGCCCGGGGAGCAGCGTTTAAGGGTTGGCGGGTTTTTCTAAAGGCGATGAGCAGCCCTTTTTTAGGACCCGCACTCCCCCTCCTGGGGGGAAAAGGCCCCCTTTAAAATTTGGCTTTTTTAGGGGCCCCCGCTTTTGTTTTCCCCCCCAAAAATTGTTAAAAAAGAAAAAATGGGAGGGTTGTTCCCCTAAAAACCCTTGGTTGCGTTTTTAATTTTTGAAATGATAAAGAGTGGCCCAGCCCCGAAAAGGGAAAAACCGCTCTGGGGGCCCAACAAAAATTTAACTTTTGACAACCCCAGCTAGAGCAAAGCCCGGGGGCTTTTGGCGGGAAGGGCCCGAACTTTTGTGAATAGGGGGTTTTTTTAACATTTTTTTGGTTTGTGGGGGGTTGTGTGGGGTTTTCGGGAGGGGAGTTATGGGGGGTTGGCGTGGTTTTTTTTGAACCCCGGGAAGCACCCTAGTGATATTTTAAAAAAAAAGGGGGTTAAATAACAGGTCCCATTTCCCGGGTTTTAAAAATTGGAAAGCACCTCACAAAGGAAATGCCTATGTTTTCCAAACCCCCAGCCCAAACCCCCCCGACAAAGTAAAGGGCCCAAAGTTTTACGAGGATTCCATTAGAAATTTGCCAGCCCCAAAAAAGGGCCAAAAAAAAGGGGCCCCTTAAATTCTTGATAAATTTTAAATAGAGTTTTTGGGCTCTAAAAAAAACAACCTTGGGAAAAAGGATTTGTTTGGAAAAAAGGTTTTTGGGGGGTGGGGTAACTGCAACGACAATGAAATGCCTCCTGTTGCGGGGACCTGGAAAACCAATTTATTACTGACACCACCCACCTTTGTTTGAAAAAATTACAAAAAATCAGGGTGAAACCCTCCCCTTTAAAGGGCACGGGGCCATCTCATCGTTTTATGTCGTTTTTTTGGGAAAAAAAAAAAGAAAAAAAAAAAAACAGGCAGGTTTGTTGCGTGACGAAGTGATGTGCACCCCCCCCGGGGTGCGGACAAGCCCAAATAAACCTTTTTGGGTCTGGGAAAAATAAAAAAATTTGGGAAAAAAAACCCAAAAAAGCCCCGCCCTTTAAAGGGGCCAAAAAGGCCCCGGGAAGTTTCCCCAACCCCATAAAAATGGGTTTTGCAGAGAAAAAAGGGAAAAAGGGCCCCAAAGGGAAAATTTTGCCTTCGACAAACCCAAAGAATGGGGGGAAAAAAAAAACCTGGAAGCCCCTCAGCGAACGATCTATTCACCCAGCCTACAAAAAAAACCCTTTGGGTCAAGGAGGGGTTTTTTTTGGAGGGAAAAAACTGGGGAAAAAAATTTTTTTTTAAAGCGCTTGTGGAAAAAAAAAACACCCTTCACCCAAATTTTCCTTAAAAAACCCCCCCAAGGGTAAAAAACCAGGGAAGAGAAAAAGGGGGGCATAAAAAATGCATCTGTGGGACGGGTTCAGAAATAAAAATCCCGGAATGCAAAAACAAAAAGGCCCCTAAAAACAAAAAGGGGGGCTGTTTTGAGACCCGGGGTTTTACCCCGGGACAGCATGAAATTAAATTTTAAAATTCTATGATCCCTTTTGTAAAAAAGTCTACAGTCCACACCCCCAAAGGCGTTCATGTTCCACCCTCAGCAGAGGGAAAAAAATATGCGATAAATAAAAAAAAGGACAAGATTTTTGGGGACATTGAAATTTGAGCCCCCCCCCCAGTTTTTTCCCCAATCGCTTTTCCTCTATAAAAAAAAATGAAGCCTTTAGGCGCCCCCCCCCCCCCCCCTAAATCCATCAACGAACCCAGGGAGGGAACCCCCAAAACCTTGTACGAGCCCCGGGAAAAAGTAATCATTTTATTTTTCCCGCGGCCAAAGCCCGGGTTTTTCGGGACTCCATTTAAAACCCAAGGGATCTAAAAAGGGTGGAAAAAATGCTGATGAGGGGCCAACACCCTTTTCCTTCTTTAAGGGAAAACAGTGTTTCCCCCAAGTCTTCAGAGACCCCCTCCGTTATACATCTCTAAAAAAAAAGGAAAAGGGGAAAAAAAAAGGGGGGGGGGGTTTAAAGCTTTTTTGACACCGGGGTTTAATTCCCCTTGGATGTTTACCCATGGGGGAAGGGTTTTACTTGCCAAGATCCCCCTTAACCGCCTAATATCACATTTTAATAAAGGGGGACTCGGGCGGGAGGGGGGAGTGGGTTTTTCAAAAAGGGGTTTGCTCCCGGGAAAGCTCCCAAAGAGAAATAAAGGGCAAAATTTTCCCCTGTTTTCACCTATGTCGACTTGACCAGGGGCCCTCTGATGGGAGTGAGTAGAGAAGGGTTTTTGGGAAAGGGTTTCAGGCCCAAATTAAATTAAAAGATGCCCAAAAAAAGTTAATTTCCGGGGTTCGCTTTTTCTATGGGGCCCTGCAGGAAAGGGTTTCCAGAAAAACAACCCGACCCCCCGCATTTTTCCCCCTAGCCCCAAAACATCGTCAAGAAAGGGGTTTTCAGAGACGGGGCACTAGGAAAGGGCCCCACCCTTTTTAAAACAGATGGCAAGCTTTTTTTTAACTGAAGGGGGGGGGTTTTCCAACCCAAAAACCCAAAGGGGCAGGACGGGGACATCATCAGGGGGTTTGTCCCGGGCCCGGGGATTAAAAGCTGTTTATGAGTTCAGAAATGAAAAAGTTCACTACCCCCCGAAAAAAATTTCTCACCATCCACAGTCCTGATCAACGGGCCCAAAAGGGGAAGCCCTAGGGTTGACCCAAAAAAACACAGCCCAATAGGGGCCCCCAGTGCGGTCATGCATTAAACGTTTGAAGGGGAAGGGGGGGGGGCCCGGGCTTGCAAGGCTAGTGTTCCCTTTTGGCCGGGAACCAAAAAAAGGAATCTGGAACAAAAAAGGGGGGTTTCGGGCCCTGGGGGGCCCAAGCGCTCATGCCGTAAAAGTTGGGGAAATTTTTCCCAACACCTTTGAAAAAAAAAAAAAAAAAAAAGCTGAACCGCTTCCACCCCAATTTTCCCTTTTGGGAAAAATTGTTGAGAATCAAGTGGCGGGGGGCCAATGATTTCCAAAAAAATTCCCCAGCTTTCCTTTATCCTCTTGTGGATTTTGTTTAAAATTAAAATTTTTAATATATATAATATATATTATATAATATATATTATTTTAAAATATATATAATTATAATTTTGTGTGTGTTTTTGTGTTTTGTATAAATATTCCCATATATATATATTTTAAAATATAAATATAAAATATAAAATATATATATTATATATATTATTTTGTGTGGTGTTTTGGGGTGTGTGTTTTGGGGGGTTTTGTATATATATATAATACATAAATATTATAAAATTTTATATATAATATAATATATATTTATTTTATATATATATATATGTAATATATGTTTTTATTTTAATATTTTATATATAAAATATATTATACAAATTTTAATTATATATATTATTGTTGTTTAATATTTATATAAAAATTTTATATATAAATATATATAATATATAATATAATGTAAATAAAAATATTATATATATAATATATAGGGAAAATTTTATATATATATATATAATATTATATATATTTTATATTATATATATTAATGTTTTAATATAATATAAAATATAATATATATATATATATATAAATATTGTATATATAATATTATTTATTTTAATATATATATAAAATTTTAATAATATATGTGTGTATTTTTAAAAAATAATATTTTTGGGGGTTTTTATAATTATATTTTATATTATATATATATATAAATATTTATATGGGTGTGTTTTTTGGGGGTGGGGGTTGTGTGTTGTGTTTTTGTGTGTGTGTTGGTGTTTTTTTGGTTTTGGTGGTTTTTTTGGGTAACATGTATGATGAAAATTTTGTATATATATTTATATAATATTATTTATATATACATAAAAAGTTAATATAATTTTTAATATATTATAAATAAAATTTTAAAATTTTTAATAATATAAAATTTTATAAAAACAATTTTTTTATTTTATATAAAATTATATGGGGATTTTATATTTAAAAACAACCCCCGGCGCGGGGGCGCGGGGCCATAATATGTATAAAAAGGGGAGAGTTTTCTAGGCGTTCCAAAAATGGCTGGGGGGGTTAAACCCATTTTTTAAACGGTGGGTTTCGAATATTATCTTTTTCAACGTGTGGCTGTTTAAAATAGTAAAATTTTTTGAGACAAATTCTTTTAATGTGATAAATAGATAGGGGGGTGGGGGTTGTTTTTTTTTTTTAAAAATCTTGTTTTTTGTGCTGTGGGCCCTTTTGCAGGGGCTTTGGCCAGCAGGAGAGATGGTAAATGGCCTTTAGAGGAAATAGGGTGAGAGTCACGTGTTGTTTTTGGTATTTTTCCTTAAATTGGCAGTAAAAATTGCATCGGGCCCAAATTTTGGTGTAAGAAACCCAAAAATGAGTGGTTTGATTTTTTTTATTTACATTATATTGTGTACCTGCTGCTGACTATTTTGTAAACATTGTCTGTTGCCTTCTTTATGATAATTAATTATTGGCTTGCAGCAAATTTGTTTTTCACGTTTTTTTGCTTAGCTGTTCTTCATGTTCATGTTCTCTGTGAGCCCTAAGGCATAAGAGTGAAGATCGAATTTAGCACCCCAACATTACCAACTTGAGAATCTATAAAGGGTTTTCAATATGTGTACCAAATGTATGAATAATGATATATATACTAATTATTTTGTTATATATGTTTTAATATGTATTAAATGTATGTTGCATGTATGTATGTTATTATAATAAAATTATATATATAATATTATATATATATATATATATTATATTATACTTATATTTATATTTTATAATATAATAACACACACAACACACACACACACACAACACACACACACACACACAACACACAACACACAAACACACATATATATATATATATTATAATATATATATATACTAATATATATAATATATAATTATTACGAATATATATATATATCGGAGAATCTAGAAAGGGTTCTCACATATGTGTACCTGTATGTATTAATATATGTATATATATACATAATATATATGTATAATATGTTTTTAATATGTATAAATGTATGTATGCATATATATATATATAATTATATTTTTATATATATATATATATATATATATATAATATATATATAATATATATATATATATTATATATATAATGCACCGCATTGTGTGTGTGTTTCATATATGTAAATCATTCAATAAGAATTGTGAAAAATAGTTTAGATACATAAAAAAAAAAATTCCCCAAAGCAATTATGTAAAAAAGCAATTTGCTACCTAAAAGTAAAACCCATTAAAAGCCAAGTACTTAGAACTGATCCTACATTAACTGGATTCAAGATCAAATATTGAAGAGTCTCTTCGCAGGAGAGGATTCCAAGAGTTGTCCTCGGAGCGCCAGCTGCGAGTCGAGCAGTATAAAGGATATACAGCGCGAAGCAAACCCACACCCCTCATTGAATCCGCGTTATAGCTTCAAAGTTTGCTCAATGACATCACTACAAAAACCACGTCTAAAAATCGCGGCTGAGGAGGTAAGATACTGACTGTATAAAAGAAGAGAACTTTATTTTCCATTACATTCTACACGCGCACACACACACGAACATAGATATAACGATATATATATATATATATATATATATTATATATATATTATATATAAATTATATAAATATAATATAATATATATGTATTTATATGTATAATATATATTATATATATATATATATGTAATATATCTTTATATTTAGTGTATGTAGTGTTCATTATGCAATAATTATTTTCATTTCTGTTCATTATGCTTACCATTTCTCTTCATTTCCATTCCTCCTTGGTCACGGAACAATTTCATTCGTAAAAAGCAAGTTCTTTCCAATAACAACAAGAATTACAATAAACTGTTACCAATAACATAGTATTTATTAATGCATTTATTATAAATATTAATACATGAATAAACAATTAATATAACAATTGATTTGAAATTAAAACATTAAATGAAAAGAGTGCTGCATCAGGCGTCTGACAAAACACACAGTCGTATATATTTACGATCTGCACTTTTTACTCCATGTTAATTTCGTATTGGGATGGAAGTTGGAACAAATCATACCTATGCCATCTATTAGCAAAACACTTAGCATATATGGCTCTAGAAGAAAGCGCCTTACCTCGTCACCGCCCCGCAGTCATTGAAAACGATAATGGTTCCTAATCGGGAACACTTCGGTAAACGTATTTAAATGGTTAACTTTGCTGTTTTGGCAAAGTAGAGTTCCATATATTTTAGGACTCTGTAACTAATATATGTATAAATATTTTATATATATATATATATATATATATATATATATATATATATTAATATAATATATGTTGGGGGGGAGGGGGATAAATGTACCTTTATGCATTTATAAGTATTCATATGTGTGTGTGTGTAATAATACATCGCAAAAATCATGGGGAAGCTTTCAGGCGATACAGGCCTCCCGAAATGGTGCAACATTGTCTTTAAAAACTGACTACATGTTTTTTACGTCATATAGTAAAATAAGAACCGTATAATATATTTTGAATGTCATTTAAAGTAATTATGATAAAATTATTGCATTCATAGAACTATATTCTAAATTACCATCTTGCGGGGCTTGGTGCTGTGCTCCCAGCTGCCCCAATATCATTACTCTTTGAGCAATTAATGAAACTTTATGCATAAATTCGATACGGTCATCAGGAAACCAGTGAATCGCATTTCCACATTCAAAAATTGCTTTTGTTCAATCAAGATTGTGCGTCAATCAGTCTAAATGCAATCCCGGATTTAACCGCAGAATTGTAGACCAAAATTGATTAGGTAAAACCTGGCTCCTCCAAGTACAGCTTCTGCAAGTCACAATTTAAAGCTACTTCAGTGTTTTTCTTGCTTTACTGTGTGTAAATCATGATAATTCTGCCTCAAAATATAGTGCGAAGCCAACGCTTACACAATTTTTTCACTTTGCAGTCGGGGAATACAAGTTACGGCACTCGTCAACGAGTCCAGTGCAACGGAAAACAACACCATAATAGCATATATATATAAAATATATAATTAATATATATATATATATAATAAAATATATATATTTTAATATAAATATATATATATATTTGGTATGTATGTATGCATATATAATATATATATTATATATATAATATATTAAAATATAGTATTTTATAAATTTTAAACTATTCATTAATGGGACACACACACCACACACACAACACAACACATTACCACACACACTATATATATGTGTGTGTGGTGTGTGTGTGTGTGTGTTGTGCGTATTAATGAATAGTTAAATATATATATATTTTATATATATTATAATATATATAATATATATATATATATATATATGCATATATATATATATTAATATATATATATATATATATATATATTGGTTTGTGTTTTGTGTGTGTGTGTGTGTGTGTGTATGTCTCTTACAACACACACACACACACACCCCCCACACACACACACCCACACCCACACACAACCACCACACACACACACCACAACACACACACAAACACACAACACAACACACACACACACACACACACACACAACAAGGCCCCCGATTACATTGTGTGTGTGTGTCTGGGTGTGTGTGTGTGTCATATACACATATATAGTAGATAGATAGATATGCGAGTATGTATGTATCAATATATGTGTATGTATATATTTCATATGTAATATTTTTATATATTTGTGTATCATGTAGATATCTTATAACAAAAAAATATCTACGGCTATTAGTATGAGTACAGCTTTGCCTTTTTTTTCTTTATATTGTGCTTGCTTGTCGTTGAGCAATCTTTGTGTAGAAAAAAATGGATAACATAAAAATCAAGATACATTTTCCACTTCTCTCCCACTACCCCTACATTCCATTTCCTGACTCATTTTTATCAGTGGGTGCCGTATACGATCCTTTAACGCGCAAGAGGATGGAAGTTTCAAAATCGAAGGACCCATGGGGAGTTTCCTTGATTTATTTTTAAGGATGATGAACTTCAAGTAAAATATCGTCTATAAAATCCATATAGTTATACATATATGTAAAAAACTGAATAAATAAAATATGTAATATAATAATATAATTTGTGTATATGTATATATGTAAATATATATATTATATATATAAATATACTTATATGTGTATATATAATAAATTTATATATATATATTTTATTATATATAATATATAATTATATAAAATATATTCTTTATAGACGGCATCCACTTGGAGCGACTGCCCGAGGCTCAACCTCAGGCAGGTTATACGAGTAGGAGCTTGGAACATCTCGTCTTTGCGGCAGGATGATCGATTACCCCTGGTAATCGAGGAACTGAAGCGGTTGAGAGTTGAGGTGGTTTGAATCTTGGGGTGGGGAGACCCGGGAGCAGAACTACCAGTATTGGTTGGTTATACCTACTATTTGGTTTGGGTCGGAGCGGTGGTCACCAAATCCAGGGGGAGCTACAGCCATCTCTAGCGGTCTCCAACCCTCGTTAATGGGGTTTTTCTTTAAAATCATTTTTACGGGGGGGGGGGAAAAAAAAGGGGCTTTTGGAAAAAAAAAAAACTTTTTTTTTTTTTTTGGGTTTTTCTTTCCCTTTTTGGCGCGAAAGGGCCCAGGGAAAAAAATAAAAATAGGCATGGAAAAAGGGGGGAAAGGAAAAAAAAAAATTTTAAGGGGATGGGGGGGGTTTTTTTTTTTTGGATGGAATTAAAAAAAAAACCCCCTTGGGTTAAAAAAATTTTTTTTTTTTTTTTTTTTTTTTTTTTTTATTTTTTTTTTTTTCTTTTTTTTGGGGGGGGGGGGGGAGGGGAACCCTTGGGGGGAAATTTTGGAAACGGTTTTGGGAGTGAGGTTTTGGTTGAAATCTTGGAGGGTGGGGGAGGGGGAGACCGGCACAAAAACCCCCGTTTTGGGTTTGGTTTTATACCTACTATTGGTCGGGGTCGGAGCGGTGGTCCCAAAACCGGGGGTAGCTAAGCCATCTCTAGCGGTCTCCAACCCTCGTTAATGGAGGTTTTTCAATCATGAGCTAAAATGCAGTGACACTGAAGCAGTTTTTGGCTTCATGTCCAAATTCTGTGGAAACCCCCCTCCCGACTTTGCAAAATGTGAAGGTGTTCAACCCCCAAACCACATCTGTGGCAGGCGTTGTCCCGGAAAAAACATTCGCAATTTTCGGGAAAAAGATTTTAAATAGGGGTATCCAGAGTTATAAAACTGGATACGATATGTCGTGGTTTTCTCAGGGCTTAGATGCTGATTCCAGGCATTGAGGATTTCGGGTCTTGGGTTAGCACGTAAATTTAATGACATATGCGCTGTGGTAAGGAGATCATTCCCTTTTAGGAGTGAAAAAGTTTTATTAAACATTTTATTAGATGGCCCCGGGGGACATCTCTGAGGCACAGAGACCGGAAAAAAAAATCTGGATTACTTCTAGCACAAAACTGATCCCCCCCACTTCGGTCTTTTGGGGAATGCTACGTCGGGTTAATGTAGGCTGTCGCAGCCTACACAACCTAAGAAGCTTTGAGGGGGCCCCTGGAATCCCTCGGGGGCCCTTGGACTTACGGAAATTCCAACAGGGATTTTTGGACAAAATAGCTAGTTTCTTAAGAGTGGGGCAAGGCTGTGTCTTGAAAAAACACATTTTTAAAAACCTTGTATAGACTGGATAATGGGTAGAGTTATACCCAAAATTTTCAATGAGGAAACACTAGAGATATTAAATTTCATGATCTGTTTTTTGCGATATGTTGTATTTTTTATTATACCGGAATTCTGGGGTGGTTTTCACAAAGCGGCGAAGCCTTGGGTTTAGAGGTCTCCTAAAACCAAAATTAGGATTTTGGAGCCCTGATAGGAGAACCTGTTCAGTCGGTACATGTTTACGGGGGGGAAGACATCGAAGTCGGGGAGAGTTGGTAAGCAGGCCATGAACCTAATTTAAACATAGCATTTGGAAAAATACCATATCTCTGCAGAAGGACCAGTTTTATGTGTCTTCAAAGGAAAATGATAAGTCAGTTATGTTTTATGGAAGCAAAAAACTGACGCTTTTTTTTCTGTTTTGGAGTCGTGTCTTGATGTCTTTTGCAAAAGGGTCATAATGCAAAATAGTAGAAATTGGGGAGGGGGTATGTGCCAGAAGGGGCGATACACCCGGGGGGACTAGCATATGACCTGTTACCTGTATTTAAGGGGCCACCAAATCTGACTTTTTTGGGCTCAGGGGCGTTTCCCCGTGGATGACCCGATTTGGGCTGGGGCAAATTTACCGAATTGTCTAAGGAGAAGTGGAAACCTTCGTGTGGTGTGATCAAAAATTTTTTTTTTTTTTTATATAAAAAAAAAATTTAAAAATTTTAAATAAAAATATTATAATTGTAACCCAATTCAGTATTTCAAATCATAATCAAATTTAAATAATTTTAATAAATATAATATAAGAAATTAAAAAAAAATAATAAGGGAAAAGATAATTTTAAGGGGTTTAAAATAAAATAATAATAATATTTTTTTATATAAAATAAATATTTATGTAAAAAATAAAAAGGGGATTTAATTAAAAAAAAAAAAAAAAAGGGGAAAAAAAAAAAAAAAAAAAATAAAATATATATATTATATAAATATTAAATTTTTGTAAAAAAAAAAAAAAACCAAAAAAAAATATATTAAAAATTTAATATTATTTAAAAGTTTTATATATATATAATATATATAAATTATATTATAAATATGATTTGTATATTATAATTATATATTATATATATATTATATATATATATATTATATATATATAAAATTTATATTTTTTTTTTTTTTTTTTTTTATATATATTATTTTTTTGTGTGGTGGTTTTGTGTGTGTGTGTGTTGGTGTGGGGTTTGTGTTGTTTTTTGGGGTTTGTGGGGTTTTGTGTTGGTGTGTGTGTGTTTGGGGTGGTGTGTGTGTGTGTGGGGGTGGGTGGTTTTTGTGTGTGTGTGTGTGTGTGTTGTGTGTTGAAAAATTTATTGTTTATTATATTATATATATATTAATATATATATATATATATTATAATATAATATATATATATATAAAAAAAATATATATAATTAGAATAAAAATATATATAAAAATAAATAAATTTAAAAATATAATTAAATTAATATATATATTTATATATTTATTATGCAATTATTATATAAATATAATTATAATATAATAAAATTATTATATCGGGTATAATATATATATATATATATATTATATATATAATAATAATTTTAATATGTGTGGGGTGTGTGTGTGTGTGTGTGTGTGTGTGTGTGTGTGGTTTTGGTTTTTTTTTTTTTTTTTTTTTTTAAATTTTAAAATATTTATAAGTATATATATATATAATTATTATATATATATATTATATTATTAATATATTTATTTTTATTATATTTT
>NW_023663948.1:35000-37500 GCF_015228065.2 Penaeus monodon | reverse complement strand
CGAGGGAGAGGAATCCTCCTTGTAGCGGTTGTGAAGGCACGTGGGAGGAGGAGGTGGGGGAGGGGGCGCCGCGATTCAAAAACACTCTACAATACCTCGTTTATATCAGGCATTCGGGGGCTTCTGATCGCAACAATGGCGCGCCTCCCTACCCCTCCTCATCCCTTCCCCCTTATCTACCTCTTCCCTCTCCTTATCCCCCGTTCTCCCCCTCCCCACCCCTCCTCTCCCTAAGACGAGCCTCACCCGAATCGCGCATAAGGCTCGAACCCGCTTTCGGAAACCCTCTGGAAACTCATCCTTAGGAACCATAGCCGATATCATACCATGAAGGATACGCGCTCGAGGATCGGCGATCGGGGATGGCGAGGGGAGGGGGGAGGCAGGGGGAAGGAAGAAGGAATGTGAATGTCCAAGCCATCAGCTCAAGTGGCACTCCAGATCGCTCGGGAGCCTTCGAGAGGTCAGCGTTTAATGAACTGTCTTGTTTCCTCCTCGTGCCGGGCCAACTTGCAGCCCCAGGGCGGACGCTCACTCGCGCGCGCGCGCTCTCCGGTCAGGTCATCGAAGGGGTGGGGATGGAGAGGAAGGAAGGGGAGGGGGGGGGGGGAAGAAGGAGAGAGGACGAGAAATGAGTTGAGGAAAGCGGAGGAAAGCGAAAGGCGGAATGCGCAAGAAGGGAAGGACAAAGAAAGAGGAAAGAGAGAGAGAAAAAAAAACGGAAAAAGAGTTCATGGGAGGAAGAGGAGGGAGAAAGGAGGAAGAGCACAGGAAGTAAAACGAGAGGAAATAAAGGGGAAAGAGGGAACAGTAATAATAATTATAAAAAAAAGAGTAACAGTAAAAGTATTGATAATAATTTCATTTATGATAATTAAGTAAATATGATGATTACAATGATAATGATAACTATAACAGTGATACTAATAATAATAACGATGAAAATTATAATGATAATGACGAAAATTATAATATTAATTGTAATGGTATTGATAATAATGCCAATAATAATGATGACCATAGTATAATAATAATGGTAATGATAATATAAATAATAATAATAATAATAATAATAATAATAATAATAATAATAATACTGATATTAAAGACAGTAATAATAATAATAATAATAATAATAATAATAATAATAATAATAATAATAATAATAATAATAATAATAATAATAAATAATAATTATAATGATAATAATAATAATAATAATAATAATAATAATAATAATAATAATAATATTATTATTATTATTATTATTATTATAATAATAATAATAATAATAATAATAATAACAATAATGATGATAATAATAGTAATAATAACAATGAAGATAATAATGATAATGATATTAATAACAATAGTAATGATAATACTAATGCTAATACTAATACTAATATTTATACCAATAATCGAAATGATAACAATCATGATAAAATGATGATAATAATAATAATAATAATAATAATAAAATAATAATAATAACAATAAAATAATAATTATAATAATAATAATAATAATAATAATAATAATAATAATAATAATAATAATAATAATAATAATAATAATAATAATAATAATAATAATAATAATAATGATAATAAATAATAATAATAATTATCATAATAATAATAATAATGATAATAATAATAATAATAATAATAATAATAATGATAATAATAATAATAATAATAATAACAATAATAATAATAATAATAATAATAATAATAATAATAATGATAATAATAATGATAATAATAATAATAATAGTAATAATAATAATGATAGTAACAAAAATAATAACAATAATGATGATAATAATGATAATGATAATAATTATGATAATAACAGCAGTGATAATAATGTTGCTACTACCGCTGCTATTACTATTAATATTAATATTAACAACAGTAATAATGATAATAATAGCTATGATTAAACATGATACTGCTATTACTACAAATTCTACTACTAATATCAAGAATAATAATAACGATAACAACAATGATAATAACAACGGTAACAATAACAGTAATAATGAATTCATCATCACCAGCATCATAATCCTTATCATTATGGCCATCAACTTAACAGTGTCATCAACCTCATTACCATCATCACTATCATTATCATTACTATTATTATCATTATCACCATCACCACCTTCATCACCATCATTATCATCATCATCACTATCACCATTATCTTTATTACCATCATCACCATCATCATCCACATTATCATAATGGCCTTCACTATCATAATCCCGACAATCATCTACAATTATTTTATTTCATCTTTTCAAATTAGATATTACAATGAATGAAATTCGATTAATACTCACTTCAACTTCATTCATTTTCATTTAAACCTTTCATTATCACCCAATTGCTTATTTCTCTTGCGTAACTCAATTTCAAACTTTTATACATGATATTTAATTATAGGTTCGTGTAAACACTATCAAACATCATATGATTATAAATCCTAA
>NW_023663948.1:20000-27500 GCF_015228065.2 Penaeus monodon | reverse complement strand
AGTGCTCTGAGGAAGAAGCCAATCACAAAAAAACCAGATTTCGTTTGTTGTGTGGCGGGTAGTAATGGATATAATCATCTTTATTAGTAGGCTTTCTGTATACAGAGAAACGTAGGTCGTCGTCACCCCGATGGATCAGAGTATCCAGGAAAGGTAGTTTCTGATTTCCCCCTCCTCCACGGTGAACTGGATTTTCTCGTGAACGGAGTTGAGCCGCGCTAGTGTATGTTGCAAGCACGACCTCCGGGGACAATGACGGGGACGTCATCTACGTAGCGAAGCCATGTTGAATTTTTGCCGATTATATCCCTGTATTTTATCCCTCTCCAGCGTCTCCATGAAGAAGCAAGCCATGAGGGCACTCAAGGGAGAGCCCATGGCGAGACCACTAATTGCTGGTATTCATCCCCAGCAAATTCGAAGTATCCGAAGTTCACGCATAACTTCACTAGGAGAACAAGTGGGTCTGGGCAGCGGGAGCTCTGCGTCTGTCATGGAGCTGGTGACCCTCTCGACTCCCCGGACTGCTTCGTCTGTGGGTACATTGGTAAAGAGGGATTTAACATCAAACTGGCAAGCTTTTATTCCTATACCCAGAATTCTGGAGACGTCGATGAGGTCCCCGGAGTTCTTCAGGTGGGAATCACTGATGACCCCCATAGCGCCAGAGGGGGTTTAGCAAAATCTGGCTAAACGATGGGGAGCGCTGCCATGCCAGAGGTGATCGGTCTCATCGGATACCGGTTTGTGTACCTTCGGGAAAACCTCTCATGGACGGGTTGCGGGGGGCCTTTTCCCAGCAGGTGAAGTAGGCGTTTACCTTCGGCTGAACGCAGAAGTAAATCCCTCGCCTTTTTTTTTTTTTAAAACCTGGCAGCCTCCATCTTCCCTCACCTTTCGTTACTTTCCTGTAAACAGTAGAATGGGAAAGTAAATTGTTCTTTTTATGTAAAATAATCACTTTTATCCATAACAACAATGCCACCACCTTTATCAGCTGGGTGATGACGATGGTCTCATCGTCGCGGGGGTCCTTCAACGCGGAGATATATCTGCGTGGGATCGCCGGGGGCGCGACGATGCATCAGCCATACAGCAAGCAGTGATCCTTGGACGAACCCTTTGTCGACGTCACTATCGGTCCAGCGGTGGTTCGAGATGACGTAGTCCATTGGGCCCTTTCTTTTCTTGCCCGGTGCAGAATTTGAGGCCTAGCGAGAGGGCTTCTTTCTCCAAGGAGTCAAGTTTTTGGAGGACATGTTTTGAGGAGATCACTTCGCCCAGCTTTGTCCAACCGCTCTTTCTGCATATACGTTGTAATTTCTCTTTATGTTTGACTCGTTGAGCTCGGTCCTCCTGCAAACATTCAACATGGCTTCGCTACGTAGATGACGTCCTCGTCATTGTCCCCAGGAGGTCGTGCTTGCAACATACACTAGCGCGGCTCAACTCCGTTCACGAGAAACCCAGTTCACCGTGGAGGAGGGGGAGAATCAGAAACTACCTTTCCTGGATACTCTGATCCATCGGGGTGACGACGACCTACGTTTCTCTGTATACAGAAAGCCTACTAATATATATGATTATATCATTATACTCCCCCCAAAAGCAACAAAACGAAATCTGGTTTTGTGATTGGCTTCTTCCTCAGAGCACTGAGGATCGCAGCCTGAATTTCTCGAGGATGAGGTTGCTATGAAATTTAGTTTTTTCATGAAACACAAGTATCCCAGAGGCTTCCTGTTCAACCTCAAAAAAAGGGCGGAGAGCATACTTGCAAAAAGCAGCCCCCGCACCCTCTTTAGTAATGTTCTCATTTTACCGTCATATAACATTTTCCAGGCGATCAGCAGACACTTCGGCAAGACAGTGGAATCGCCAGCACATCCGGGAAAAAGATACATGACTTAATACGTGACAGAAAGCAGCCGAAAGCAACCCTTGTAGTGTTGTATATCGCTTTACCCTGCAGGGGTTTTGCGATACAGCATACTTTGGGGAAACAGGCCGGGGTTCAGCACCGGGATCAGCAAAACATCGAGCTGACATCCGTCACCATAGAATTTCCCAAACGCCATGGTGGTACATGTAGATGAAGCCGGACATCTCCCGAACGGGAAGGATGCAGAAATAGTCCAGGGGAGGACTGAACAAACTAAAAGAAAAATTATGGAAGCAGCTTACATCGCGACGGAGAGTAATGTAAACACGGCATCGGGCAGGTTCAGATATCCAAGGTCACAGCAACAATCCTACGAGCAACGAATAGGAGGTCACAGTCAGGTATTCTGTCAGCTCACGCCTGATATATATTTTCTATGTAATTTCTCTAATGTATGTATTTCTGACGAAGACGCAGTCGAAACCGGTCAAATACATCTCTTGTTTTGTGAGATATTCATTCTCATTCATCCCTTATTACATTTGTCAATATGAATACGGTTCATCCATTCACGGCATAAATGGCGAATGGGTTCCCCCCCCCCGGGATTTTTTCACAAGACGCAAGATCCAGAGTGTCAAGAATCGGCGTTGGTTCCTGATGGACTGTTTGGCTGAGCAAGTTTTGCACCTTCAGCTCCGAGCCAGTTGAAATCCGGCGAGCATCCGTTCCCAGATGTGCTCGGGCCTTCCTTGTGGAGGCCATTAGGACCCTGCAACACCGAATCGACGAACTCCGGGATGAACTCGAGGGAGAACACCTTCCCATGAGCTGGTCCCCCAATTACAGCAGGAGGACCGAGCTCAACGAGTCAAAATAAAGAGAAATTACAACGTATATGCAGAAAGAGCGGTTGGACAAAAGCTGGGCGAAGTGATCTCCTCAAAAAAAAATGTCCTCCAAACACTTGACTCCCCTTTGGGGAAAGAAGCCTCTCCCCTAGGCCTCAAATTCTGCACCGGGCAAGAAAAGAAGGACCTAATGGACTACGTCATCTCGAACCCCCCGCTGGAAACCCATAGTGACGTCGACAAAGGGTTCGTCCAAGGGATCACTGCTTGCTGTATGGTGATGCATCGTCGCGCCCCCCGGCGATCCCACGCAGATATATCTCCGCGTTGAAGGACCTCCCCGACGATGAGACCATCGTCATCACCCCGGCTGATAAAGGTGGTGGCATTGTTGTTATGGATAAAAGTGATTATTTTCAAAAAAGAACAATTTACTTTCCGATTCTACTGTTTACAGGAAAGTAAACGAAAGGTGAGGGGAAGATGGAGGCTGCCAGGTTTTAAGAAAAAGGCGAGGGATTTACTTCTGCGTTCAGCCGAAGGTAAACGCCTACTTCACCTGCGGAAGAGGCCCCCGCAACCCGTCCATGAGAGGTCTCCGAAGGTACAAAAAACCAGGTGTGCCGATGAGACCGATCACCTCTGGCATTGGCAGCGCTCCCATCGTTTAGCCAAGATTTTGGCTAAACCCTCTCTGGCGCATGGGGGTCATCAGTGATTCCCACCTGAAGAACTCCCGGGGGCCTCATCAGACGTCTCCAGGAATTCTGGGTTAGGAATAAAAAGCTTGCCAGTTTTGATGTTTACTCCCTCTTTACCAATGTAACCCCCAGACGAAGCAGTCCGGGCAGTCGAGAGGGTCACCAGCTCCTTGACTGACGCAGAAATCCCGCTGCCGAGACACCACTTTGTTCTCCTAGTGAAGTTATGCGTGAACTTCGGATACTTCGAATTTGCTGGGGATGAATACCCGAGATTAGTGGTCTCGCCCTGGGGTCTCCCTTGAGTGCCGTCATGGCTTGCTTGTTCATGGAGTCGCTGGAGAGGGATCACTACAGGGATTTAATCGGCAAACATTCAAACATGGCTTCGCTACGTTTGATGACGTCCTCGTCATTGTCCCCCGGAGGTCGTGCTTGCAAAAATACACTAGCGCGGGTCAACTCCCTTCACGAGAAAATCCAGTTTACCGTGGAGGAGGAGGAGAATCAGAAAAATACCTTTCCTGGAACTCTGATCCATCGGGGTGACGACGACCTACGTTTCTCTGTATACAGAAAGCCTATAATAAAGATGATTATATCCATTACTATCCGCCCACAGCAAAAAAACGAAATCTGGTGTTGTGATTGGCTTCTTCCTCAGAGCCTGAGGATCTGCAGCCTGAATTTCTCGAGGATGAGGGTTTCCTATGTAATTAGTTCTTTCATGAAACACAAGTATCCCAGAGGCTTCCTGTTCAACCTCAAAAAAAAAGGCGGAGAGCATACTTGCAAGAGCAGACCCCCACCCTCTTCTAGTAATGTTCTCATTTACCGTCATGTAACATTTCCCAGGCGATCAGCAGATACTTGGCAAGGGCAGTGAGAATCGCCAGCACATCCGGGAAAAGATACATGACTTTAAAACGTGACAGAAAGCAGCCGAAAGCAACCCTTGTAGTGTTGTAATCGCTACCCTGCAGCGGTTGCGATACAGCATACTTTTGGGGAAACAGCCGTGGTTTCAGCACCAGGATCAGCGAAAAATCGAGCTGACATCCGTCACCATAGAACTTCCAACGCCATGGTGGTACATGTAGATGAAGCCCACATCTACCGAACTGGAAGGATGCAGAAATATTCCCTGGAGGACGAACAAAACTAAAAGAAAAATTATGGAAGCAAACTTACATCGCGACGGAGAGTAAAGTAAACACGGCATCGGGCAGGTTCAGATTTTCCAAGGTCACAGCAACAATCCTACGAGCAACGAATAGGAGGTCACAGTCAGGTATTCTGTCGCTCACGCCGATATATATTTCTATTAATTCTCTAATGTATGTATTTCTGACGAAGACGCGTCGAAACCGGTCAAATACATCTCTTGTATTGTGAAGATATTCATTCTCATTCATACCTTATCTACAAATATATATATATATATATATATATATATGTATATATATGTATGTATGTATATATATATATATATATGATATATATATGTATATATATGTATATATATATATATATTTTATATATATATATGTATATATATGATGATATACATATATACAAATATATGGGATATATATATATATTATATATTATATATATAACATATATATATATATATATATAATATATATTTTTATTTATATAATATATATATATATATATATTATATATATATATATATATATGTATACACACACACACACACACACACAACACACCCCACACACACCCCACACACACACACACACACACACACACACACACACACAAAACACACATATGTGTGTGTGCGTGCGTGTGTGTTCGTAAATAACAAGCACGCCTCTCGCTCACAAGCATATATACGCATGGGTGTGAAGGCTTGCTTACGAACAAATATAAACAGTCAACACGCTCATCCCGCAATCTTCCCCCTGTGCTCCATTCCCTCATTCCTTCCCTCCTAACCCCTTTTAAATAGTCCTCCTCCTCCTCCCAGCACCCCCCCACTACAAAGCGAGATCTCCCTCCCTCCCTCCCTTCCTCCTGATGAAATTCCTCCCTTTCCCCTCTCCCCCCAGTCCTTGCACTATCACCCTAAAAAAAATTTCCTTCTCTTTCTCTTTCCTCTAAACTCTTCATTCTCCCCCTTCATACTCTTTCCCACTCTTCCCCCTTACTCTTCCTAGACTCTTTTCCCTCCTTCCCTCCTCTTTACTTTCTCTTTCCCCTCCTACCCTCCCTCCTTCCCTTTCTCCCCCCTCCCTCCGCTCCGTCCCTCCAAATCCCCTCCCCCCACCTTCCCAAACCCCCCTACCTTCCCTCTCTCTCCCCCCCCCTTCCCCCCTCCGCTCCTTCCCTCCCCCCCTCCCCTTCCCTCCCTCCCCCCCTTCCTTCCCTCCCTCCCCTCCAACCCCCCCCCCGGGCAGAGACAACGGGCGGCTCTCTCCCCCGCACCAGCCCGGGGAAGTCCGCTGTTCCCCCCTGAGTCTTGATCTCGATCGCCCAACAATACCTGTGATTCATAGCGCGGTTTTCATGCACTCCCTTTCACCTTCGCGGGAGATTCCTGATGCTCGGATCTACTTTGTGCAATAAGTGGGGAGGGGAGGAGAAGAGGAGAGGAGGAGAGGAGGAGAGGAGGAGGGGGGGAGAAGAGGAGAGGAGGAGAGGGGGAGGGGAGGAGAAGAGGAGGGAAGGAGAAGGGGAGAGGAGGAGAGAGGAGGGGAGAGAAAAGGGGAGGGGAGAGGAGGGGAGAAGAGAGGAGGAGAGGGGAGAGGAGGAGAGGAGGAGAGGAGGAGAGGAGGAGAGGGGGAGAGGGGAGAGGAGGAGAGGAGGAAAGGGGGAGAGGAGGAGAGGGGGAGAGGAGGAGAGGAGGAAGGAGGAGAGGAAGAGAAGAGGGAGAGGAGGGAGAGGGAGGAGGGGAGGAGGGGAGGAGGGAGGAGGGAGGGGGAGAGGAGGGGAGGAGGGGAGAGGAGGAGAGGAGGGGAGGAGGGGAGGAGGAGAGAGGAGAGGAGGAGAGGAGGAGAGGGAGGGGAGAGGAGGGGACGAGGAGAGGAGGGAGGGGAGAGGAGAGGGGGAGGGGGGAGGAGGGAGGAGAGGAGGAGAGGGGAGAGGAGGGGAGGAGGGAGGGAGAGAGGAGGGGGAGGAGGGAGGAAGGAGGAGAGGAGGGGAGGAGGAGAGGAGGGGGGAGGAGGGAGGAGAGGGGGAGAAGAGGAGAGGAGGAGAGAGGAGGGAGGAGAGGAGGAGAGGGGAGGAGGAGAGGAGAGAGGAGGGAGGAGAGAAAAGGAGAGGAGGGGGGGGAGGAGGAGAAGAGGAAGGGGGGAAGAGGAGGAGAGGAGGAGAGGGGGAGAGGGGAGAGGAGGGAGGAGGAGAGGAGGAGAGGAGGGGAGGAGGAAGGGGGAGAGGGGAAAAAAGAGGGAGGAGGAGAGGAGGAGAGGGGGGAAAAAGGAGAGGAGGAGAGGAGGGGAGGAGGGAGGAAAAGGAAAAGGAGAGGAGGAGAGGAGGGGAAAGGGGGAGAGGAGGAAGAGGAGAGGGGAGAGGAGGAGAAGAGGAGAGGAGGAGAGGAGGAGAAGAGGAGAGGAGGAGAGGAGGAGGGGAGGAAAGAGGGAGAGGGAAAAAGAGGAGAGGAGGAGAGGAGGAGAGGAGGAGAGGAATTTGAGGAAGAGGAGGAGGAGGAGAAGAGGAGGAAGAAGAGGAGAGGAGGACGAGGAGAGGAGAGAGGGGAGGGAGGAGAGGAAGAGAAGAGGAGAGGAGGAGAAGAGGAGAAGAGGAAGAAAAGGAGGAAGGGAGATATTTGTGTCTGTCTATCTTTCTATCAATCTGTCTATCTCCCTACCTACCTATTTATCCATCTATCTTGTTGTCCGTCTATTTGTCTATCAATCTATCCGTCCGTCTATCTGTCTATCAATTCTACCGCCGTTATTGTCTATCGATCTATCCCTGTCTATCTGTCTATCGATCTATCCGTCCGTCTATTTGTCTATCGATCTATCCGTCTGTCTATCTGTCTATCGATCTATCCGTCCGTCTATTTGTCTATGCTCTTATCATCGTCCCGTCTATT
>NW_023663948.1:10000-15000 GCF_015228065.2 Penaeus monodon | reverse complement strand
AATTATATATAGTGTGTGGTGTGTTGGTGTGTGTGTGTGTGTGTGTGTGTGTGTGTGTGTGGTGTAGTGTGTGTGTGTACACATGTGGTGTTTAAAAGAGAGAGAGAGGGGAGAAGGAAGGGGGAAAAGAGAGAGAGGGGGAGAGGGAGAGAGAGGGGAGAGAGAGGAGAGAGAGAGAGAGAGGGACAAAGAGACAGACAACCCTGACAAGACAGCCGAGACAGAGAAGGATTAAAAAGGAAAAGAAAAAAAAAAAAAGAAAATAGAAGAAAAAAAGGGAAAAGTTGCTCTTAATTTTCCTTCCAATCTCAGGATTAACCGGGCAATGTCGTTTTTTTATTAAAAATTGCCAAAGAGGTAACAGCTTGTTGGGCTTTGTAAAGGGCTTCTTTCCATTTAATTCTCTCTCCTCTCTTAAAATGTAGAAAGCAAATTGACGGGAATGATTTCTTGCCTGAGACTAAGAAAAAATTATTTTTAAAAGAGAAAAAAAGGGAAAAAAGTCCCAAAAAAAAAAATATCTATACCCACCTTGAGAAACCCACACACACACACACCACACCACAAACACACACACACAAAAACACACACACCACACACCACGCACACACGCAACACGCACACACCACACACACACACAACACACACACACACACACCGCCAAACACACACACAAAACCCACGCCCCCACCAGGTGATAACCCCAAGAAAATACAGGAAAAATTTTAAACTTTTTCACGCCCGAATATTCGTCAATATAACTATCATCGTGTTTAGAAAATTGCCCTAAGGTCCCCGACCTCGTGGCCAACCCCTCGTTAGCTTTCGAAATTTTAACATTATCGACATTTTCACCCAAGAATATAGTAAGATTTTATATTTTTAAACTTTTTTTTTGATAATTTGTTTTGAGTATGGATTTTATGTCTTGTTGTTATCTCATGGCTACGCTGCGGGTAACTGGTACACTGAAACCATTATGACAATCAACCCCAAAAAAACAATTATTTCTCAGAAGTATCGTAGGTATTTCTTATTTTTCGTTTGTACAATATTTCAAAAACCCACAACGATAAAAGCTGTTAGCTTTCTTTTTATCAAAAGGAATAATATATCCTAGCACGTATAGAAAAAATCGTAACCAATTTTTAAATTCTTTTTAACCGAACGAATTGGAAATACGAAACATTTGGAAAAGGGGGAAATGGACGAAAAAAAAAGGTAATAGTTAATTTTCGGTCCATATTAGGGAGGGAAGGAGTGACAGGAAGTGAAGAAAATTTTTGTTTTTCAATTTGGGAGGCGTGTGTGTGTGTGTGTGTGTGTTTGTGTGTTTTGGGTTTTCGTTTGTGTGTGTGTGGTGTGTGTGTGTGTGTGTGGTGTGGTTTTTGTGTGTGTGGGTGTGTGAGTGTTTTTGGGGTGCGTATGTGGGGGTGTGTGTGTGTGTGGGGTGGTGTGTGTGGGGTTTTTGGGGGTGTAGTGGGGGTGTGGTTTGTGTGTGTGTGTGTATTGTTTTGTGTGTTTCTGTGTGGGTTTTGTTTGTGTGTGTGTTTCTGTTGGGTGTGTGTGTGTGTGTGTGGTTGTGTGTGGGGTGTGTGTGGTTTTGTGTGTGGTTTTTTGTGTGTGTGGGGTGTTTGGGTTTTTGGGTAAAAAATTTATTATATAAGATATATTATATATATATATATATATTTTTACCCATATATATTATATATATATATAAAAACACATATGCCCAAAATAAATTTTACATATATATGTATAATATGTAAGTGTGTAGGGATATATAATGTACACATATTTCAATATATGTGTGTCTCTCTTTGTTTTGTGTTTGTGTGTGTGTGTGCGTTTTGGGTGGGGGTTTTATTTTTATACATAACTATAAAATTTTACAAATGTACACACAACACCCCAAAAAAAAACCCCAAAACACACACACACACAACACACACAACCCCAAAAAAATATATAAAATTTATAATATAAAAAATTTAAAAAATTTATATATATATATATAAAAATTTTTTAAATATAAAAAAAAAAAACCGAAGCATTACCTTACGGACAAAGCTGGGGTTTTTAATCTTATTTTTCCCCAAATTTTGCCATTGGTTTGAGGGGGGGGAAAGAAAAAAAAAATTTTTTTGGGGGTTAAGACGGTACTGCGTATTAGCGGACAGAGAAGAAAACGAATGAGAAAATGCTGAGAAAAAAATTGTAAAGCCCGGGTGTTGGACATCTTGAACAGGAGGAAATAAAGCTTATTGGTCATGTGATGAGAAGGAAAAGTATTGAAAAAGATTTGTGAAGGGATGGTGATAGGAAACAGGGGAAGGAAAACCGAGAAAAGATGGCGACAACATCAAAGATATTTGGGGGCTGTGGGCTGCTAAAACAGAGCATACCTTTATTGTGATGATATATTATATATATATATATATTATAAATTATATATATATATATTATATATTTATAAAAATATTATATTTTTGTTTATAAAATTATTATTATTTTTTTTTTTTAAATTTTTTATATTTTATTTTTGTTGTGTTGTGTTTTTGGGGTTTTTTGTGTGTGGGGTGTGGTGTGTTGTGTGTTGTGTTGTTGTTGTTTTTGTTGTTTTTTTATTTTTTTTTTTTATTTTTTAAAATTTTTATTTTTTATTTTAAAAATTTTTATTTTTTTTTTTTTTTTTTTTTTTGTGTGTGTGTGTGTGTGTGTGTGTGTGTGTGTGTGTGTGTGTGTTGTTGTTTTTGTATTATTTATTATATATATGTATTATATATATATATATATATATATATTAATATATATATATATATTGTTTGTTATTTTTGTTTTTTTTTTTTTTTTTTTTGTGTGTGTGTGGGTTTTGTGGTGTGTTGTGTGTGTGTGTGTGTGTGTGTGTGTTTTGTTGTGTGTGTGTTGTGTGTGTGTGTGTGTCTTCTGTAGTGTTTTATTGTGTTTGTGTTCATGTTTATTATATGCATATATATCATACATACATTACATACTATATATTAATTTTATATATAAAAATATATATATATATATATTATTCTATATATATTATATATATATGTGTGTGTGTGTGTGTGTGTGTGTGTGTGTGTGTGTGTGTGGTGTGTGTGTGTGTGTGTGGTGTGTGTGTGTGTGTGTGTGTGTGTGTTGTATGTATTATGTTATATATCTTATATATATATATTATATATATCTATATTATATATATATATATTTTATATATTATATATATTATATTTTATAATATGTATGTGTGTGTGTGTGTGTGTGTGTGTGTGTGGGGGGTGTGGTGTGTGTTATGGTGTGGTGTGTTTATGTGTGTGTGTGGGGCCATCCCTATATATCATATATATACATACATACATACCATATATATATATATTATATATTATATATTATATATATATATATATATATTATTTTATGTGTGTGGTGTGTGTGTGTGTGTGTGTGTGTGTGTGTGTGGGGTGTGTGTGTGTTTGTGTGTGTGTGGTGTGTGTGTGTGTGTGTGTGTCTGCTACTAAGTGGATCTATAAAGAATTTCTAAAAATAGCACAATTAAGAAAATTTGCCGTCCTTCTCCAAAGGCGACGCTGCACGGGAAACACAGGTGCCCGTCAGGCCAGCAATCATCCTTCAAAAAGCGAAAGGTTTATGAACCCCGTCCCAGCTCGGGCTTGTGACCCCTCCAGCTGGCATTCACCGAGGGCTGACAATAGCTGGTTTGCTTCTTTTGACCGCAAAAAGGGGACCCCCTTTTGTCAGGTTTTAATCCCACGGAGTGTGCGGGCGGAATAGAGGACAATGAGAGTTTCGTTGTGAAATATAGTTACCCAGAGAGAGTTAGAACAAAGAAATTTCTTTCGCTGAGGGTTTGGCTTAGTGTGGAGAGGGGGGGGAGGGTCAGAAAGGGTAGGGGGTGGGGGAAGAGGAGGGGGGGGGCTTTGTTTCAAATGGGTGTACCTGTTTGTTGGTTGAATGGGTTTTTGTTAGGTGTAAGCTCCTTTGTATGTTGTGTTTTGGTTGTGTTTTATTGTTCCCCCCTCCCTCTCTTTTCTCTTTATACTTCTTGCCTCTCTCTCTCTCTCTTTTCCCTCTTTCCTCTTCTCTCTCTCCCCTCCTCTCCCCTTCTCTCTCTCTCTCTCTTCTCTCTCTCTCTCTCTCCCCTCTCTCTTCTCTCTCTCTCTCTCTCTCTCTCTCTCTCCACACACACCCACCACCCCCCGCTTCTCTCTCATCTCTTTCTCCTACTTCTCTCATTATCTTTCTCTCTCTTCTTTCTTCCCTCTACCCCTCTCCTCATTTTCTCCTCCCCTCTCACCTTTTTACCTAACCACTCTTCTCCCCTTATTCCGTCAACGACCCCCCCTTTTTCTATCCCCCTCCCCCCCTCCAACTATCCCCCCTCCACCCGCCTGCCTGCGTTAACTAATATTGCTCTCCTTTGTTGTACGGTTTTTTTAATCTATTCTCCGTTATACTGCGAACGTCTGGCCATCCTCTCTTTTCGGGTATGGCTCGCGTGCATGTAGATCTAACAAGGATTGAAGCCTATTTGGAGGACTGACGCTGCGTCTGTTACAAGGCAAACAGATATTTGATTTTTTTTCCCCACTCTCTATCAAACAAATGTGTAACAAGGGTGTCCATGCATATGTACACATGCGAGGAATGGTACTCCGTGTGGATATTACTGGGCCCGTCAAAAAGATGTAGCTGTTGGGATTCATATGTAGGTATGAATATGCGTCCTTTATTTATGGGAAGGTCATTTGGGTTATTCATTTATTCATTTGATTTCGTTTTCATCATTTGTCGCTATATTAGGGAGGTAAGATTCATCTACTTTTCTAATACTCTCATGAAAATTCGTCGTATCTGCCGAAGCTAATGCTTTATCAACAGCCGAAACCGAATCTGAATGGTACAGCATTTACACTTGTACTGTTTCCCATACTCAGTTATAGTCATTTATA
>NW_023663947.1:0-12500 GCF_015228065.2 Penaeus monodon | reverse complement strand
TATACAGAAATGCGTGCGCGCGTGCGTGCGTGCGAGTGTGGTGCCAGATTCTTTAATATATTTCTGTAAAAATGGATTGTTCACGGTTGGACAACAAACACTGAATAACTTAAATTATAAACTTTAATCACGGAAAACGTTTCTCTCATAATAATATAAATCATTATGATTAACTAATAAAACATAATAAACCTTAGCAAACAATACTGCTACTGGTAACATGAGAAAGGAAAAAAAAATACAACCGCGATCTCATTGGCAGAACATGCAAGCAGAACATAAATTGATATAATACAGACAATGAAATAATTTTTTTTTTTCAGATATATTTCACGGAGTCTTAGACAGGGATTATTATTTTCATTAATTACGAATCGCATTGTAATTTCTTTATATAACTCTTTATTGTAAAGATGTATAAATTGTTCTGTGCCTTGGTATTGACTTCGGTGGGATGAGTCTTCAAATCCATTCTGTACGTCAGTGATATAGCGAAAACAAGCTCAAAATATAAAAGGAAATGCCGTGAATCCTGATGGGTAGATATACTTCAGTCAATAAATCAAGGAAATGTCCGTGATCATTGGAATTACGTAGTTGTATGATTCGGACACGGAAACTCATTCGCTTTGGATACAATAAGATGCAAAACCTATTCAACTTGTGCACTTCATATAAAGTACAATATATGTAATAACAATATATATATAATATATATATATATATATATATATATATATATATATATATTTTTTTTTTTTTTTTTTTTTTTTTTTTTTTTTTTACTGAATCTGATAGATATATTTAAACTTTCCACAGCCTGCGAAGCGAAGAGTGGTGTGTACATATAAGTTACATTGGGGCTTTTCTACCATAGTATCAACATCGAAGAGTGTTTTAACCATCCAAGTAACAGAGTAGTTAGGTACTTTTTCGATTGTATTTGAAACTTCCACAATGTTTTTGCTTGTAATTAAAAATCATACCAAACATATTAAGTGCTTTAATGGTTTCTATTGGACTGTTTCAGGTGAAGTAAAAAAAAAAAAAGAAAAAAAAAAAAAAAGAAAAAAAAAGAAATATATATATATTTATATATATATGGATATAGATATATAAATATATATATATTCTTTTTTTTTTTTTTTTTTTTTTTCTTTTTTTTTTTTACTTCACCTGAAACAGTCAATAGAAAACCATTATAGAACTTACTATGTTGGTATGATTTTTAATTACATGCAAAAAACATTGTGGAAGTTTCAAATACAATCGAAAAAGTACCTAACTACTCTGTTACTTGGATGGTTAAAACACTCTTCGATGTTGATACTATGGTAGAAAAGCCCACAATGTAACTTATATGTACACACCACTCTTCGCTTCGCAAGGCTGTGGAAAGTTTAAATATATCTATCAGATTCAGTAAAAAAAAAAAAAAAAAAAAAAAAAAAAAAAAAAAAAAAAATATATATATATATATATATATATATATATATATATATATATATATATATTGTTATTACATATATTGTACTTTATATGAAGTGCACAAGTTGAATAAGGTTTGCATCTTTTTGTATCCAAAGCGAATGAGTCCGTGTCCGAATCATACAACTACGTAATTCCAATGATCACGGACATTTCCTTGATTATTGACTGAAGTATATCTACCCATCAGGATTCACGGCATTTCCTTTATTTTTGAGCTTGTTTCGCTATATCACTGACGTACAGAATGGATTTGAAGACTCATCCCACCGAAGTCAATACCAAGGCACAGAAACAATTTATACATCTTTACAATAAAGAGTTATATAAAGAAAATTACAATGCGATTCGTAATTAATGAAAATATAAATCCCTGTCTAAGACTCCGTGAAATATATCTGAAAAAAAAAAATTATTTCATTGTCTGTATTATATCAATTTATGTTCTGCTTGCATGTTCTGCCAATGAGATCGCGGTTGTATTTTTTTTTCCTTTCTCATGTTACCAGTAGCAGTATTGTTTGCTAAGGTTTATTATGTTTATTAGTTAATCAATAATGATTTATATTATTATGAGAGAAACGTTTTTCCGTGATTAAAGTTTATAATTTAAGTTAATTCAGTGTTTGTTGTCCAACCGTGAACAATCCATTTTTACAGAAATATATTAAAGAATCTGGCACCACACTCGCACGCACGCACGCGCGCACGCATTTCTGTATATATACATATGTATGTATTTATACATACAACGGTGACAATGTTTTTGAAGGGTAAAATCACAGGAATAAAATAAGAGGATGATATTACTCCATTTCCCACCTTTGCTCGTATATTACTGCGTCAACATATTCCAGAGCACGCCCATTTCAAAAGGCTTTGAGTATCAAAGCCACTATACCTCCAATAATGCCGCCAATGTTGAAAAACTACTTAAGGCTACTTAATTAAAGTCCTCGGGATTTCAAGGAGTGTGAGCAAGGGAAGTCAAGCACGCGCGATGTCTCAGGTGAAGGGCAGACGTCTCTCGTCCTCAGAAGTTCCTCGGCTGGTTTAGTCTCTCCCTACCTGGTTCGCTCGACCGAGATCTGTTACAGTTCTTCATTCCATCTTTTCTTAAAAATGACAATGTTGCAATCATATACATATGCGCGTGTGTATGTTTTTTGTGCATCTATATTTTTATTAATGTGTGCGTGCGTGCGTGCGTGCGTGTGTGTGTGTGTGTGTGTGTGTGTGTGTGTGTGTGTGTGTGTGTGTGTGTGTGTGTGTGTGTGTGCGTGCGCGCGTGTGTGTATATGTATGTACACAGTGTGTGCATACAAAGCCTCTTAGCCATCCTTACATAACAAAACTGATCCATGAATCCTGGAAGAATAATGTTTTCACGGAGGTGTGTCAGGAATTTTCTACGCATATATTTTCACATATTTTACTTTTTCGCTTATTTTGCATATATCCAAGAAATAGATGCTTATTTTTGAATAGGAAACGAATTAAAAAAATAGAGGCGAGGGGCGTGGGTGAAAGTGACAAATAGACTAATAAAGAACATACAAAAAAATCGAAACATTTAAACGAAAAGAGATCGTGTGATAGGAAGCAATAGGCAAGGGCGAGAGCAACAAAAGGATTAAAATTTATGACGAGCGCTTAGTAGAGGAAGTTTATGAGGTGATTCAAGGTCAGTGAGTTAAAGAGAACGGTCTGAAATAAAGAACACAAATAACAATAACAGGAAATTACTCGCACATATATGTAAGTGTTTATGTATGTATATATACACACATATATGTATACATACATATATATGAATATATACACATATGTATATATACACATATATGTGTATACATAACACACACACACATACACACACACACACACACACACACACACACACACACACACACACGCACACGCACACGCACACGCACACGCACACGCCACACACACACACACACACACACACACACACACACACACACATATATATATATATATATATATATATATATATATATATATATATATATATATATACATATACACATGTATGTATATCTATTCTTTCAAGCATACAGTAAGGAAAAATGAAGAGGACGAAGAAGACCGTCTGTGGCCGCAGGTTCGAGCAGCGTCGAATGCTCCGTAGGCGTCCGATTTTGAAAATGATTTTTTTTTTTTTTTTTTTTTTACTTGCGCATATTCGGAAGCGCGTACCCACTCATACACAAACATGTAAATGATAAATCAAGGATCACACACAAATATTTCATATCATCAAGTGGTTTTTTCAGTTGATAGGCTATACGTTTATTTTTACGTATCAGGTAGCGGGACAAAACGCCCTTGATTTAGTTTGCAAAAAAGGAACAACAACAATAAAAAACTCAGCCCTTATTGCATCCGTTCTCGGGGTTCCTCTCACTTTTGTGAAAAAATTTTAAAATAAAAAGGAAAATAAAACTGCTCTGTTCACGTAAAAAAAAATTTTGAAAAAAAGGTTCCTTTTTAGAGGAGGGCCCATTGTAAAAACCCAAAGCGAACAGGGGTAAGAATAAAAGCAAGAGACAATAAAAATTGCCAAAGTTAGCAGGAAATCAAAAAGGTGATGAAAAATGGCTGAAATCCGAGTTGTCCTTGTGTTTCATGGCACTAAAGTCTTATACAAAAAATTTTTTTATATAACATACATTTTTTTTTCTCTCTAACGAAAATTACAGAAATATGTGAAATGAGGCTTTAATTTTGTGCCAATACACACACACACACACACCCACACACACACCACACACACAAACACACCCACACACACACACGCGTACACCCCCCACACACACAACAACAAACACAAACACCACGCGCACGCGGCCAACACACACACACACACACATATAAATACCTACTATTTTCGCACACGTGCACACACACACCACACACGCGCGCGCGCGCGCACATAGATAAACAGATATAGTGTATTTATATATATAATATATTTCACACATATTAAAAGCCCCCCCCCCTGGCCGAGGGTTAGATCCTCGGATCAAGACGGCACGAGGGAATCTGAGTTCGGGGGTTCGATCAGGCGGCGCTTGTTCCCCGGGCAAGGAAAATTCATTTGATGCCTACCTAAATAGGGGACCCAAACCAGCCCCAAATCAGGGGTCCAAGGCCCGGATAAAACAGAGAGAAAGATTAATAAAAAGGTAACACCCGGGACCTCTTCCCTTCATCTCATCAGGCTCAGCAGTGAAGAAGAAGGACCTCTCCTTCCTCTCCCCCCCTCTCTCCCTGCGGTGAAACGATCCTTAATTTGGGCGATTTAGAGAGAAGGGGGGAGGTCCGGCAAAGGGGGGCGGACGGGGGCAGCGGGGGGGAGCCGAGCAACGCCAAGAGATCCCATGATCCCTCGATATGTGGTTTTTGCAGGGGGCAATTAAGAGATGCACCCCCCCGGCCCCTGCAATTGGGCCTCGGCTTTTCCCCGCGTTCCCGGGGACGGTGACGCGCCCCCCCATTGTTTGATCCCACGATGCTATGGCTTGCATTGCTTCGTCCCCTACTAGCCTACCTTTCCTATGCAATTTTTCGGCATTAGGATGACTTGTGAAACCCCTTTGGTAAAGGCCCCCTCTTCGGGCGGGTGGGACGGGGAAACCCTTTAACCCCCCGCGGGGAGGGTGTGTCGGGGGGGCCTTAGAAGGCCCCTTCGGTGTGAAAGTTGCATTCTTTGTTTGGGGTTGGGTCGGGAGACCATCTGAGACCCCACTTTTTTTTTCTTTCGAATGGGGCGATAGGCGGGGAAGCCCCCTTTTCAGGCCTTCAGCCGGGTTTTGTCAAATAGCAAGCTGCTAGACAAAAACATCAACCCCCTATAGGAAGTACCGGGTAAAATTAGTTTTTCTCCCTCACTGTATGAAATATCTGTGGTTGACTATTTTAGAGGATAAAGGAACTACTGGAAAGTACAGGTCCCCTTTTCCTCATGAGGTAAAAATTTTTGGGTTTTTCAGAGAAAAAGGGGTTCACGTTAAATCACCTTGCCAAAAGAACTGCCTAAAAAAAGTAGCCCCTCTCCCACTTGATGGAAACATCGGGGTTTGGTTTTTCCCAAAGGGGGAAAGGAGCTTACTGGAACAGGTACAGAACCCCCCCTTCTCTCACGGGGTAAAAACACCCTTTTGGGATGTTTCAAGAAAAAGGGGGATCCCCCTCAAAAAACCGCCTGCCATGGAAACCCCCTGAAAAATTTTAATTTTTTCCCCCTCACTGTGGTGAAACTCTGGGGCCATGTTTTCAGGGGGATAAGGAACTGACGGGAACGGTCAGGCCCCCCCTCTTTTCTCAACGGGGGAAACAATTTGGGCGTTTCAGAAAAAAGGGGATTCACTTTAAAAAGGGGTACAGGTCCCCCCGGGGGACGGAGAGAAACTCCCGGAAAAAGGAAAGCCCCCTTTCCCTTATGGGGAAAGGGGAGCAAAGTTTTCCCATAAATGAGTCCTGTAGGGGGAAGGGCCTCCCCTCTGGGATACTCCCCAGAGGTTGAAACCTACCCACTTTTTGCCGTGCGTGGCACCCTTGTGACGGGGAGAGGGAGTCCTGGGGGTTTGAGCGTGCCGTGCACGAGGGACGCCCTCGGCTAGCAACACCCCTTTTTGGCCCCTTTTTTGGGAAAGACAGGGGGCCTGATCCGGGCCCCGGTCAGGTAAATCGCTGGTCTCCCGGGAGGCTAGGGTCAAGCATCATGCGCTTTGGGTACCCACCGCCCGTTGTACCAGTGCAATGGGCTAATTGCGCGTATTTTCACTCTCACCCCTGTTGCGTTAACTTTTCTAGCACTCAGTTCCCTTTTGGACCCGGGGGGGGGGGGCGTGGTGAATAAGCATCCCAAGTCAGGGAAAAATTAAATAAAAATCCCCCAACAATTAAATGTTACGCCCATGAAGGGCCCCAACCACGCAGCCCCCCCGAACTTACGTGCCTCCGGGTGGCAAAGAAAACCCGAGGCAGGAGACCCCTTTCATCCCTCTCCCAAGATGGCGGACAAGACAAAAAAATCATGTACAAACTTTTTCCCACCAGATTGTCCAACAGATGGACTCTCGGCGGGCCCCCTCCAGGCCACCCAGCCCGGGAAGGTTCTGACCCCCCTCAGACACCCCCTGAATGAAAGGAGCCCCACGACCAGCCGAACAGCGGTCCCTCCACAAACAACCCCCAAACCAAAAAGGGCGACCGAAAGGCCGGGCCGGGGTCCATCTGATGGCGAGTCTGGCCCCCCAAGGCGTTTCCCGAAATTTTAAGGTCCCCGTAAAACCCAAAGGCTTCGACAATGCCTCCCAATGGTAAGGGCTTTGGGGAAACCACCCAAAACCGCTGCGATCCGGGTTGCGCGAGATCGGGGCATATATCGTGCCCAAAGATAAACCCAACCCTTTGTTCCTGCGGGAGAAAAAGAGTTAAAGATGGGAGGAAAGTAGCCTCTCCCCACTAAAACCCCGGGAAAGGGGTAAAGATGGTGCTACTTGGCTTCTCATCTCATACGATTGGAGGTGAAAACATCACCCCCACAGGCCCCGGGGAGGCTTCCCGATTTCGAAGGGGGGACCCCAAACCAGGCAAGTCCTGGTGCCCATAAAAGGTACCCCAAGCTCCACCCTTGACTGGGTAACTGGGTCTAAAACCCTACGCACTTATGTGCCTAAACACTTGGGTTTTTTCAAGTCCAGAAGTAGGGACACCCCGGGCTAACTGTACACCAACCCAAAAAGGGGTTTTCGTACAGGCACCAACACTGAGGTGGCTAAAGGCACTAAAAAAGAAAAAAAGGACCAAAACCCAAAATGTCCTAACTGTGCCAAGAGGCATCCCCGCCGGACCTGGTTTGCTCGTCAAAAAGAGGCGGCCCTCAAACGGCAAGAGGTTGCTAGAACGCCAATTTTGTTCCGCCCCCCCAGGCACCTACGTCTGGGGAGGAACAAAAGCAAAAGGCTTCCCGACCTCCTAAAGGAAGGGAAGCTCCCCCCCACCGAAACCGGAGATCTCCGACAATGGATTCCCCCAAATGAAGAAAGTGCAGGGGACCACGGGAAAAAGGGTTTCCAACAGCACCACAGGGTCCCCCCAGCCCCCGAAGCGTTCTTCGACGGGGGGGAAAGTCGATCCTGACCCTGCTGTGGTCCAAGCAGGGGCAGTACCCCTGTCCAGGACCGAGGAAGGGGCGGATAAGGCAGTCATGTTGCCAGACGACTTTTAAAACGACCGTAAAAAAGCATAAAGGGAAGGAAGATGGAAAAGGGCCCAAAATCAGCCCAATCCTCTCCCTCACCCCAGGTCGAGACTCCCCCCCCCTTCCCCAACCCGGGTATGCCCTCACGGGCGACCCTACCCAGGCATCCCTCACAGGCAAACCCAACCAGGCTGATTCATGCACAAGCCGAATCAGAAAAAACTGAGCCTGCCCGGGAAAACCAGCCAATGCAAAAAAACACCGGGGCCCGAGAAAAAGCCAAAAGACGAAAAGTCAGAGCCCCAAAAGGGTTCACCCCCATGGACCCCTGATAGCCTACAGCCGAAAGAGAGTCCTCAAGCAGTGAGGATCTCACAATGGGTTGTCAGACTCGACCGTCAACCCGAAGTGAGAGTCTCTGAGAAACTATAAATTAGAAATCATGAACGCAATCTAATATTCTGCAGTGGAACATCTGTGGCTTCTCCTCAAGGAGTGCCACCCTCCACGCAAATGCGATAAAGGAGCATTGCATCGTCATGTCCAGAGACATTATCAGGGGAAAAGCTGTTCGTTCTCAGGGTATCACGTTACGCGCTGCCACGTTCCGATGGCAAAGAGGCCTGATGCCCTGGTGAAAGGGAAAAAATTCCCTCTCCGCAAAGCCGATCACCGCCTGTGGAGAAGATTTGAAACTCTTGCCGTCAGATTCAACTGGCCGGGGGACCCTAAATTGTACAACGTGTACAGCAGGCCACACTGAGTAGCTTAACACACCAGGTATGTGCTTCCGCGCAACACCCGGGGATCTAGGGGGAGACTTTTAATGCACCCACCCCCCCTGGCTCCCCGCAGGGTACCGGGTGCGGCGGCCCCACATAGCCAACTGCTCGAGACATTCCCCGGATCGCTTCCCCCAACAGCCAGGAGCCACGCATGTGAGAGGGGGGGCTAGACCCCACCCGGCCACTCGACTCTGGTGGGAGGATTGGCGGCGTGTCATGAGACCGCAATAGTGACCATTATGGCACTATAACAAACCCCCTGGGTAGTGGCCCGCCGAAATCCCCGCCGAATCCAAAATGGAAAACAGACAAGGCCCAAATGGGAGGGTTTTAGAGGGCCTTTCCCCCTGTCTGGAAAAAATGAACCACCAGACGAAATGTGGAATGCTAAAACCAGACTTGTAAATGCCATTGATGAGGGACCTCACTGACCATACCCCAAAAATCGGCCTGGGTCCAGGGCAAGGCGCCTGGACTTCAAAGCGGATTAGGAGGGCAAACCCCAAGGGGAAAAATTGCCCAAAACATTTCCGAAGGGAAAGAACCCCCCGACAACCTAGCCCTTCCCAAGGGGGGCGGGGAGGTGCCCGGAAACTGCCAGCAGGGGAGGCAGGAAAGTGGGTGGAATGGGTGAGTCTTTCGACACCGTACCCACCCTCTCAGACTATGGGAAAGGGCCCCCGAGCCACCAGCCGTCAGCCCGAGATGCACGCACCAACCCCCAGGGAGAGGCCACAGACTGGCGCAAGAGTTCTCTGCGAAACGAGCCGACAGTCTGCCCCCGAAATGAGGGGGAAACAAGAACCCCACAACCAGAAACTTGCCACTCAGGAAAGGGGAGCCGAACCCATAACTCAACGTTTTCTTTTCTCGAGGGAACTAAAAATGCCCCCAAAAACCATCGCATCAGCCCCCGGGGGATGACGGGGGTCTCGACCCCTATCTCCGCCTGGGGGTGGTAGGGGACTTTTTTCCTGCAACTCTCAAAGGTCCTGGGGAAACTTCCACTCTACCCAGAGCTGGGAAAAGGGCTACCATAGTTCCCATCCCTAAACCCAAAAGGGGCCGGGGAAGTACCGCCCATCTCTCTCCTCACTTCTGGCCAAAATTTCCCCCAAGGGGGTACTGAACCGGCCCAATGGAAAAGGGAGCCCCACACAACACCTCCACGGGTTCACCCGGGGAAAAGACACAGCGCACAGCAAGCCCGCTCTTTCACAAAAAACACGGGCGCATCGTGGGAGTATTCCTTTCCCGGAAAGGTTTGAAATTGGCAAGTCCCCTGCCATTCGGGGGCCTGATCCAAAAAAGGGAAACAAGGTAAGCTCTTGGCTTTGGGTAGGTACTACTTTTCGAATGAACAGCCAAGTCAAATTCCCAAGGGCCCTTTTAAGCACATCCACAGAAAAAGGAACCCCCAGGTGGGGTTTCTCGTCCCCCTTTTTTTAACACACAATGTCCTGTATCCTCACAAACCTCCCCTGGGGGGCAAGATCACCCTTGCAGATGATCTTGCTATATCTCCCTGACACACTGCCTAAAAAAGCCCCCGTTTTCTGGACTTGGATGAGGGGTTTTGCAGGACGGACTAAAACTCTGCCCAAATCCAAGGCCCGGGTTTGAGACAGAATTTTAAGGGACAAGTTGAAAATCCCGGAATGGGCTTGGGGGGTTCAGGGAAAACCTGTACCTTGGGGTAAATAGACCGGACCTCTCCTTCCCCAGGAGGGCCTCCCGCTTGACCGAACAAAAGGGAAGACTGTCTGTCATGGATAATGGTGGGAAAATGCAAGGGGGCCCGACACAGAGTACAAACATTCTACGTACATGCGTCGACCCCCTTTTCTATGCTCCCTCGCTCTGATTGGCTCAAGAGAAAATATAAAGACCCATTGGAGACAGTCCAAAACGAAGCCGCCAGGGTCATTCTGGGTGCCCAAGGTTGGGGGAAGGGCCTCAACCCCTATGGAGCAAACCTTCTCCCCCTTTGGGCCCCACGAATTATCTAAAGGGAGCCCCAATTTTTTCAAAGGTCATCCAGGGTCCAGGAACACAAGCCTAAAACCAAAAAAGTCAGAGCCTAAACAAGATAAAAGGCTGTTTGCAAACAAATCCTGGCTGTCTCACACAGCCAGGTGTAATACCCATCACTCAAAAAAAAAACCATACTGGCCAGGGTGGACTCCCCCACCTGACTTTGCGAAGTCCCCCCCCGTGGGCACAACCCCGAAAAGGGTTCGGGATAGACTGGCAACAAAAAAAAATGAATATTTTACGCCTACCAAACAGAAAACCAGGGGTCATTTAACCATCACCCTCCGGGGGGGCCTACATATTTCACAAAGGGTCGGGCGATCCCCTTTCCCCACTGCAGGCCCGCTTTTTCAGCAAGGGGGCCCCAATATCCTGAGGGAACAACAACACCTCTCGCTAAGGCAGAGTATTGCTATCTGGAGCACTGAACACCTCCGGGGAAAAAAACCCCGTGGTCTACACCAGAAACCCAAAGAGCCCCTCGCTGCTTCCACGCTCACCCCCTGAACATCTACCTCCTGCAACCCCGGCCAATAAAACAAAGGAGCTTTCTCAGGGTAGAAAATTTCATAAAAGGGTTCCCAGCCATTAGGGATCAAGGGAAAAGAGCTTGCTGAAGTTAGCCCAAAACGCCGGGGTATGCCCCCAAATCCCCTATAATACATCAAGCGAAGTTACTTTGGAGGAAATGACGGGGACGGGCCAAAACCTTCCCCCTCGCTTACAAGGGAAAAGAGCATTCCCCCGGCAGCTGGTATCTGCCACGGGAGAAAACCCCTGGCACTCTCTGAAATAAAAAAACAGAGGTACGAAGTCTTTGCCAGAATGGCCTGGTTACCACTGTGCGGCAGTCAACAAACCCTAGAACAGAAGAAGGGGGTTGCAGCATTGCGGCGAGCCCAAAAGCCCCATGATCACTACTTGGGGAATTGCGTGCAAACGCAAATTCTAAAACAAAAACCCCCGAACACAGCCGTCGTGTGTAAAAAGATTATGCGAGATGCTTAAACCCCCGGCTAAGGGGCGCCTGCTGCAATCCCGCCCCCCCCGGTAAGCACCCAGTTCAGACCAACAAAAGAGACGCCCCCAAAAAAACTGACACAGGGGCCGGCCATAATGAAGGCCCGGGCGAAACCGAACTTCGCAAATTCAACAAGCAAACAAGCAACAAGGCGCCCCTTTTCGTCTAAATTACACTTTATTAATGTTACACAGACGCTTCACGCTGAACAAGGAGATCAATCAACGGTATTGTTTCTTCCCCCAATTAGTTTTTTTAATAAAAAAAAAAAAAAGAAAGAAAAAAAAATCCAACAACGAGTGTAAACTGCAAGATAACTTCATAGATATACTCGTACTGCAAAACAGTACGGGATACTATGTTAGGGCGTTAAGGAAAGGGAAAGTCTGTTTTTCAATATCATATATATATAATATATTATTAATATTTTATATATATATATATTTTAAATTTATATATATTATTTTTTAATTATATATATATAATGTAATATATATTATATTGATATATAATTATTATTAATATATATATGATGGGATTTATTATATTGTTTATATATATTAACTATATTATTTTAAATTGTGTCGTGTGGCGTGTGGTGTGTGCGAAATTTTGTGTGTGTGTGTGTATGTGGTGTGTTGTGTGTGGTGTGTGTTTGTGTGTTGTTGTGTTGGGGTGTGTGGTGTGGTGTTTTTTGCGTGCGTGCCGTGTGTGGTGTGTGGGGGTGTGCGTTTGTGGGGTGTGTTTTGTGGTGTGTGTGTGTGTGTGTGTTTGTGGTGTTGTGTGCGCGCGCGCGTGCGCGTGTGTGCGTTTTGTGTTGTGTGTGTGTTTGGTGCGTGTTGTGTTTGTGTGCGTTGTGCTGGTGGCGTGGTTTGGGGGGATTTTATTTTAGATTAAACTAAAAATGGCAACGTTTTTTGCTTAAAACCCGGGATTA
>NW_023663946.1:0-14363 GCF_015228065.2 Penaeus monodon | reverse complement strand
AAAAAAAAAATTTTTTTTTTTTTTTTTTTTTTTTTTTTTTTTTTTTAAAAACCACCACACCCCAAAACCCCCCCACACACAAACAACACACAAGCAAAATGTAGATATGTGTGATATATATATTATATATATATATATTTTATATATATATATTATATATATACCATAATGTATATATAAAACTATATATTATTTTTATATATAATATTATATATATTTTAATATACATATAAAAAATTATATAATATTTTTTAAATATATTAATATAATTATAATTTTAATATATATATATGTATAGAATACACACACAATGTAATATATATATATTATATATTATATAATTAATATATATATATATATTATATAAAATATTTTAATATTATATATATTTTTATATATAATATATAAAAATTTTAAAATATATATAATATATATTTTATATATTATATGTGGTACCACACCACACACACACACACACAACACACACACACACACACAACACACACCACACACAACACAAATATAAATAATATATATAAAAATATATAATTATATATATATATGGAAAACACAAAAAACTTGTATGAAATTTTTATAAGTTTTAGTACACCAATTTTATATGCAGTTTGTGTGGTATATGTGTAAGCCATCAGTGCATACGTAAAAAGGGAAGCTTTGCTCGCACGAGGGACCAGCAAAGGGGCGACGGTGCAGGCGCAATCAACAGAACATCTTGTCCAACTTAATAAAAGTTAAAATTGCTTTTTCTTTGCAAACCATCTTGTGCGTCGTTGGTTTTGACTTCGCTGGTTTGTCACGATGTGTTATTTATGTCATGTTTTTTTGACCGCAAAAATTATCTGGCATCTATCTGTCTGTCTATCTTTATATATCCTTATATTTTTTTAGTTTTGGTTTTTTTTATCGTCTGTTATTTTAAAAAACCATTATTTTTTGTTTCTATCTATCCGATCACAACTTACCTATCACATTTATTTTGTCATTTTTAAACTATAATTGTTATCAAATTTATCTTTTTATCTATGATCGTCAGTTTATCCCCCCCCTCTCTCCCCACTCTTTTCTCGTCTCTCTCTCTCTCTCGTTATCTTTTACCATTATCTATCTTTCTGTCTAAAGTTTTTTAAAGCTTTTTTTGTTCATTTTATGGACTATTTTTATTTTAAAATTTTCTCTTTTCAAGACTAAAAAAGTGAAGATCAATGGAAAGAAAAGGGGATATATGATTCTCGATTTAAAATTTTTTTAAATAAAAAATAACTGAGGGAGAAGGCGGATAATATCCATGAAAAAGTGAGTGACTAAGTGCGGTCCGCCGAAAAAAAACCATAGAGGGGGCGAAAAAAAGGGGGGAAAAAGGAAGAGGCGGAAAAAAGAGATTGCGAAGGGGAATTGAAAAAGAGAAGAGAAGGCAAAAAAGGAGAAGTGCAGGGTGACGGCCACCGAACCCAAGTCCTGGAAAAGCCCCCCCCCCCCCCCCCGTGCCCCTCCCCCTTTTGGCAGGTAAGGTCTTGCATTAATATAGTTCTTAATTCCTCCATGATTAAGATGGAAGATCTGGAGAAACCCGGAGCCGTAATCCCGAGTGCTAGTTAGCAAATAAGACCAGTGAGTTTTAGGGCCGAGGGGCGAGTGATGCCCTGCTTCGCCTTTTTTGGCACTCTAAATAATTACCGAAAATAGGGGCCTTCCTGACAATAAAATGACTAGGGTTCTAGAAAAGCTTGGGCGCGAAAACGATATTTTTTGGGAAAAATAAAAAAAAGAAGAAAAAAAGAAAAAAAAAGGTGTATTTATATTTTATTATATAATATATATATTATAATATATATATATATATATTTTTAATATATATGTTGTTTTTACAAAAAGGGAAACGGGAGTAATGTTCCCCGTACTATTCTATAGGGGATGATAAAAGCAGATTTTTTGAAGCCGAAAAGACCATGGCCGAAAAAACAACACGGGAAAAAAAACAGAGAGAATGCACTCGCGGGTTTTTGTGCTGGTCTTCTTCCCGCTGATTTTTCGTGCAATAAGTTCATACGTCTCATGCCCGGATTCACTTCGTGTTTGGGCAGAACGCGCTTCCCGGGGAGAAAGGAGGGCCGGCGTTTTCGTGGTCGCCGTGACCCCCTCTTGCCCTTTGGGGCGATGCCTCAATTTTTGACGCGACTCTTGCGTCGGCTGTACTACACCAATTTCTATGCTTTGGCCAGGGGGGAACCCCCAGCCCCAGGCGACAGGACCGCAGGTATCAGTGGTGCACGGGTCGCACACACGATAAGTTATTAAGACAATGATTAGGTTATCGCGGATGTGGCCTTCTTGGACAGCAGGAAATAAAGTTTTAAAAAAAAAAAGAGTAAAAACAAGAAATAAAACGTAAAAAAAATATGTAAACGCACAAAATTAATAGTTGGGGCCCTTTTGGGCCAGGAATCCGCCCCAACTGATTTTTGATTAGAACATAGAAGCACCAGACGCATCACCCCTCATGTAAAAAAAATCTCTGCAGGCATCCCCACCACCACACAGTCTGGGGTTTTAAAGGAACTAAGAAAAAGATAAAGAAAAAATTTTTTATAAAAAAAAAGGTTGTAGTACCCTTTCAAGAATCGTAACATTCTGCTGAAGCCAATATCGAAGCTTGATTACGGGCGAAAAGGGTTGTCAAATATTTATGCAGAAATTAAACTTTTCCCTCCTCGATAGGCCCGACTGGTTTCTTGCTTTTTTTCGCCCAATCCTGCCCCCCCCCTCACCACAACCCCCTCTCTCAGCCTTAATTCTTTACTCCTTCGAGCCCCTTTCCCCTGCTAGTTCCTCCATCAAAGGTAAAGGCAGGGGACGAGGACGATGACCCCCTGTCACTTAGGTCATCAGCGGTTCTCCCCTCCCCCTTTAAACCTTTGAACTTCGGGATCACCCACCCGGGTTTTTTCCCCCCCAAAGGGTTTCCCCATTTAAATCTGCTTTCACTCCGCCCTGCATCTTCCTTATTTTTTCCTCTCCTCGTTCTTTATCTAAAATTTCCTTTGGGTTTTTCGCCGGTGTTGAAGTTCAGGAGGGATTTTGGTGTGTAACCCTTAACTCGGTGAAGCGGGGTGTTTTAAAAACCTTTGCTCATTCTAAAAATAAGAGAAATAAATACGACACAGTGCAAGAAAAGGGCATAAAAAAAAAGATCGGAGAGAAAAAAAGCCAGGGGAATGAAAAAACAAATCGGAGCGAAACAAAAACTGGCGGGATTTTTTTTGCAAAGCTGAGAGCAGTTGGGTCACGGCGCGGCTCTGCAAAAACCCCAGCGCCCTGCTTGCTTAAAAAACAGAGTCGACTGGTCACATTAAAAAGAAAGCTGCAATTATTCCCTCCAAACATTGTTCAGATGAGAACGTAAAAATTCCCCTTACAGATACTCAAAAAGGAGCCCCAAACCGGAGTCGAAAAAGAAGTAGAAAAAAAAAAAAGAAGGGGGGAAAAAAAATCGACTCCAAGGGCGTGGGAAACTTTTATTACACCCTTTTAATTCCGTCGGGGAGTTCAAAAAAAGCGCCGGTGCAAGAGGCAAAAAACAACAATTACAAAAAGGATACAAAGCTGTTGGGGGTTGCCCTTTGTTTTATAATTGGGGGGACGGAGGGGGGAAACTGACCCCGGGTTTAGATGAAGCAGATTTATCCGGGAAATTTAAGGTATTTTGCAAAAAGTGAAACTTAACCCCGGGATTCAGTAGTACGTGATTTTTTTTAAATAAACTTTTTCTACTTTCTCCAGTGAAAGAATGCAAAAACAAAAAAAAATTTCTTTATAAACCGAGAATCAACATAGGCATACATGTAAATTATTTTTGCTACATTTTTTTGGGGGGGGGGGGGTAGGGTTTGGGGAATCTTCTTTTAGTTTGATTTTCCCCAGGATTATGATTGTGGCTTTAAAAACAGAGTATTTAACAATAAAAAAATGTAATTACAATGAGTAATTACACATTGTCGAGGAAAACCCCCTTTTGTAAATAAAAAAATGTCATTTATTTTAAATTTTGGCTTGAAAAATTTTTGGAGAGGTGAGCTCAAATTCTGAAATTCTGCGATCAGAAACTTATTTTAGCACGACGTTTTTTTTAAAAGTAAATTATACTTACTTTCCCAATATCTCCCCACATCGCACAGTTAAAATCATTTTTGATATTGGTAGAATAAGGTCTTTAATATGCAAATTAATGTTACGAGAGGCGACTTCTGGAAAAAAAAACCTTACCCCAATCGGCACGGATGGCAAGAATACATACCACCCATGTAAATATAAATTTGTTTATAGTTTTTTTCACTAGGGGGTTTAAGTGTTTATGACCAAGGAGTCAGTTTTTTAACCCTATTATTCACCTTTTACCCTTTTCCCTTGACTTTGGAAAGGGGGTGTTTTGTATTTTTTCTTTGTTTTAAATTTCCCCAAAAATTTTAATAAAAAATTAAATAATCTAACTTAATAACATAATAACAGTATTGCTAAAATTGTTTTAAAAGAAAAACACTTTTCCCGCAATTAAAGGGAAAGGGGAACAGGATGGGTTTAGGGCTTACTGATAGACCCCTTGTCGGCTGAGAACTGTGAGATTTGTATGTAAAAAAATTCAAAAAAATGGGGGGACAAAAAAAAGGAAATCTGTGGTGGGGGGAAGATGGGCGCGTTAACCGGGTTTTTAATTTTCTTATCTATAATTCTGTCCGACTGTTGTGTTTAAATTTGTCAGGTTTCATCACGTATTATTTATTATTTTTTTTATCATTATCCTATATTTTTATTATTTTTGTTTATTATCCCTTTTATTTTTTTTTTGTTTTTTTATCATATTAAATTTGTTATTGTTATTGTTATTATTTTTTTATTATTATTATTTTTATTATTTATTATTTTTAATTTATTATATATTATTATCATTGTAAATTATATCATCATTAATATTATTTTTGTAATAATATTTTTTTTATTTTTATCATCTTATTATTTCATCTTTATATTATTTTTATTTCATTATTTTTATTTTTATTATTATTTTTATTATTATTATTTATTATTATTATTATATTATTATTATTTTATTTTTATTATTTTTATTATTATTTTATACGAAATTTCCAGATTGCTAATTAAAATCAAACCCCGAGCCTCCCAGCGCCCTAGGGTGATTAAAATTTGAGGCAATGGAACTCAACGAAAACATGAAAATATGCAAAAAACAACACAAATAAAAACTTTAGCAAATCAATCCAGCACACAAAGAACACATAAATTTGATTATATTTTATTTTTATTTTTATTATTATTTTATTTTATTATTATTATTATTATAATTTCATTTTTTTCTTTTATTATTCCATATCATATCACATCATCATTCATCAAAATTTACCCTATACATTACTACTGTTTTTAAAAATTTGATAATGTAATGAAAAATAGTGAAACAGGAAATAATAATAATAATAATAATAAAAATAAAAATAATAAAAATAAAATAATAAAAAAATAAAAAATAAAAATAATAATAAAATAGTAATAAAAAATAATAAAAAAAATAATAAAAATAATAATGAAAATGATAATGGAAATGATAAAATAATTTAGAAATGATAATAATAATAATATAATGATAATAATAAAATAATAATAAAATAACAATGAAAATAATGTTTATTTTATTATTATTATTTTTTTATTTTTTTATTATTATTTTTATTCATCATTACTTTTACTATTAATAAAATAAGATAACGAATAATGTAAATATAGTGTAGTAAAAATTTAAATTCGAGAGATTAGTATAGTGGGGAAATAATAAAATAAAAAATAAAAATAATAAAATAAAAATTTTTAATTTTAAATGAGTATTCTAACATTATTTTTTTATCATTTTTATTATTATTATTATTATTTTTTATTAAATTTATTTCTTTTAAAATGCTAGAGAAATAAGGATGATAATACTAAAAATATGATAACATACCACTACTACTACTACTAAAAATAATAATCATAATGATGGTATCTGCTAATATTATCATCTTTATATTTTTTAATTTTTAAATTTTAAAAATTTCTGTTAAAATGATGATGATGATAATTGTAGTGTACGGCTGCGCCCTCGGACTCTAAGGTCGATTCGCCTGGTGACATCGCCCCGGACGGAGGGGTTTTGGGGCCCGGGGTCTTTCCCCTGCCACATCCCTGCCTTCTCTACCAGGAAAACAAAGGACGGGGGGAACTCTGCGTGCTCCCTTTGTTGGGGGAAAAATTCCCAGGCCCCCGCTTCCACCGAGGCGGGCAGTGTTACGAAAAATATGAACATGGTTATAAAAATAACCAAAAAATATTTAAAAACCAAGTTTTTATTTGGAGGGGGTTTTGGGAAGTCTCCGAGAAAAAAAAAAGATTTTTTAAATTTTCCAAGTCCCATCCCGTAAATTGTACATACCATTTTTTTCCCTATATATGCTTTCCTTCCAAAGTGTCAAAAGCCCTGAAGGGAGAAATGGCTTTGATATTTTTTTTTTCTCCCCCTCTTTTTTCCCGGTTTTGGGTTTTGGCTTTTTTGGACTCCCGGGGACTATCGCGTTGGGTCCAACTCTTTTTTTGCTTTTTTTCTTTTTTTCGCGCCTCCCGGGGCATGGCTGAGGCTTTTGGTATAAATACCCTATTTTGGGGGGGAGGACAGTTCGGCCCTGATTCTGTTGATGTGGTCCCGTTCTCGGGTTTTTTTCGTGTGCTCGCTTTGGATTTACTTCTTGGATTTACCCCGCCGCGCCAGGACTTTCGATTTGCCTCCGCAAAAAAAAATTAGTGGTTGTTGTAGGGACACCTGGGCTTTTGGACTTTGGGGTGGCACGACATCATATCTGGAGTGCACCTTTCTCGTCCCAAAGCAGACTTTGTGAATCAAAGGGCAAGAGTACAAAAGGGCCACTACATAGAAGGAACAGCTTGAGGATCCGTATCCAGTGTCCATTCAGGTTTTGAAATAAGTCAAATTTTTAGTTTTCCTTCCCTCAGCTTGAGGATCCGTACCTCCTGGGAGGAAGGGTTATTTCTTAAGTTCGCCATAAAATTTCAGGGGATTTTAAATTTTTCCTTCTTTTACTTTGTCTCGATTTTTTTGTCTTGATACCTGTCCACCTTTTGGGGTCAGGCAGTCCGTGATTTTTGGTCTCCTTTGGGGTTACTTTTTTCTATTTGGGCCCTTTGACTCTAAATTATGTTTTCATATATTTTTAAATTTATTTTATCGTTTACACAAGGTTTTTATGCAGAGTTTATCAGCACTATTTGTTTTGCTTTTGTTTTTGTTTTTTTTTTTGTTTTTTTACAGTTAATCCTTTGGGGTTTGGAAAATTAACTTTTTCATAAGGAATTTTAAGTGTTTGTGCTCACTCTGATTAAAAAAAAACTTTTGGAGTTGGGGCCCAATTAGGGGTGAAATTACATTGGGGTCATTTTTGGTATACTGGGTGGCTTTCACTGCATACCCCCCCTGTGAAAAATTTGGGGATGTAGCTCTATAAACATTTTCCCGGGCTGAATTCCTGTAGACCTCCCTAATAGTGCGATTTGCTCAATAAAAAATATCATACACGTAGAGCTTTTACTCGGTCCCACAAAAAACAAAAAGTATTTACATCTTAAGTTCTGGTTCGACAAGGTGAAGCTTGAAAATTTTGGGCTTGGTCTCCTTAACACACATTTCGGTTTCTCTTCTCGAACCCCCGAAAGGCTGTAAGAAGTAGATAAACGGGGTATTTAAGCTGATACCTAGAAAAGACCCAAAATTTGTATACCGGGGGTTCCACTTCAAAACAGGTGGATCTCAAATGAAGGGAAAGGGAAGAATTTTATATCTGCGTTTTTTTCCAAAACGCCACGCGACCTCAGCCTACCTATCTCCCTTTTTACATATACAAACTTTACACATCCAAAAATTCAGCAATAATCCCGTACTTTCTTCCACCCTTTTTTTTATACAACATTCACACCCCCATACAAAACACACGGTTCCCCAACCTACTAATCGGTGGTGGCAGCGTGCCCAGGCTGGGAAACTTCATTTGTTCACTGCAGACGAAACTTTTCCCAAATGAAAAACTATATTCTCTTTTTACCCCAACTCAAACCCGACATAGTGAATTCTATGGGTTTACCCCCGTAGTAGGCGGGGGGGATGAAAGTTTTCATTTTAAAGTGTCTGGGTTAAACCCTTTGGCAAGTCCTCGCAAAACCCAGTAAAAGGTTTTAGAGTAAGGCTGGTACGAAAATGCCCCGTCACGCAATAGCGCTTGGAGAACCCATGAGTCTCGGGTTCCTCTGCAAACACCCTCCTCGAGGGGCCCCAATTTTTTCGAGCGATAACCCCAGCATGACTTTGGGGGAAAGGGTTTAAGCCCCCGGACCACTCTCCCCCTCGTGTAGAAAGCTAGGGAAATTGAGCGGCTTAATTCTCGGTTAGTGTCCTGGAAGGGGATTTCCGAATATTTTGTGATTACTGGGCCCAGGGCATCTGAACCCCCCTCACCTGACCATCAGCTTGGCCTTGATCGCAGGGGGGAAACGGGAGTGCATGCGGGGCACGACTGACCACTCGTTCAGCGACACCCTCAACCCCCGTCCGTGGACCAGGGGTAAAAACCACGCACCGATCCCGCTTTACCCGGGGGGAGGTCCCAGCCAGAGCTCTTCAGGAATCAGGATTGGAAACCTGGTTGCGACACGTTGAGCGGCCCCTCCTTACGGGACGGATGAGGCTCTGATCCGTGCGCCCTGCTAGCTGGGGGGGACGGCGGCGTTGTCAAACTCCCCCGTTTCGACGGGGTAGGGACCTGGGGCGAGTTTGGGGAAACCCTTTTGACAACTTTTCCGGGGGAAGTGCTCGTCATGGGGTCTTCGGCATTTTGGGGGCTACGTCTCGACGACGTTTTCCCCCCGGGACTTCATCTCGCGGTCGAGACCTGGTTTACCGGGTATGCGCGATTTCCCGGGGAACTTGGGCCAGTGAACCCTGATGCGGAGAACTTTTCTCCAGGGGCCCCACCCTGGATGCGGGGAAAAATCCTGCGGTAGAGGATCACCCCTTTATCGGGTGGTCGAAGCAGCCAAAAAGTCTGGTACCATCGGCACTATGCCGGGGGGGGTGAAAACCCTTGGGCATTTTTTGAGCGGGCAGGGGCCCAAACCTCGCCCCTCACCCCCCGCGAGGGGCGATCCCGGTAGGTTCCCCTCCGGTTGATCCCCCGGTTGATTTGCCCCTACGCACTCGAGAAAACCCCCCCCGTGGTGTCCCCCCCCCCTCGGGGAAGCATGACGCTTCCGAGTGTCGTGCGGTGCGGGGGGGGTCATCAGTGCACCGGTGTGGCCCCGAGGGCTTTCCAGACGGGCTTTTTTCGCGAGGCTGCATAGCACACCGCCCCAAGAACACAAACCAAACCCAAAACCACCGCCAGGACGGGGGGGGGCGCCGGGGAGGACTTCCAGGAACCGGAGCTCCCCCAGGGACGATTCAGGCGGGACGGCCGCTGTTGAATTGTTGGTTGCTGGGATAAAGTCCAGCTTTCATTGACTCGGGAAGTGAGGCAGCGGTGGTGAAGGGTCCCGTTTTTGGAGGATTTCCAACACCCCGCTCTCGCCTCACTCGCGTGCCTCAAGGGGGATCTGGGGCCAGTTGGACACCAAGGGAAGGCAACCCTTGAATTTAAATTTCCCGAGCCGTAAGTCCGGGACTCGTGGTCGTGGCGACGACAACCCAGATTTCCAGCCTTCACGGGGCCCCCACTCCGTGTTTCCTTTCTGGTGTGGGTCCCCGGTATCTTTTGGGATCCCGAACCAGCACCCCACTGCGTTTCGTAGTGCGGGGAAGGGGACCGAAAGGGGCAATTTGATTGCGCGGAAAGTCATTTCCCCCTGGGCGGGGCATTCGTGCGATGTCTTGTGAACGGGGGGGGAGGCTGGATTGGCTTGGTTGAAGGCCAGCCAAGATCCTGGGACCTCGTTGTGGTGGCCTCTCCCTACCGGGGGTTGGTTTTGGGTCGTCAACGATCAGGGAGCTCCGGTTAGATCGAGCAAGGATTCGTCTTTGGCTTGCGGCGATCGTGGAGGGGGTTTCACCGAATTTCTTTTCATACAAGCGGGCGGTGGCCAGGATTCCGGGGTCAACCCCCAAGATGGGGGAAACCTTCGGGGATATCGGGGGGCTTTTGGGGATGGTTCCCCGACTCCCCTTGATGTGGGCGAACCCGGGTATCTGGGGGACTTTTAGGACCGGCGATTTCACACACGGACTTTAAAACTTTTTTACAACACGGAAAGTTTTAGGTTTCCCGGTTTTTCTTTCGAGAACGAGGGGGCTCCCCTCATCAGCAGGGGGGCTAGTGTCCTCGGGTGGTCTTGCTCCCTGTCATCATTCAACGTGAACAGCTCATCCAGGTACTTGACGTTTCCCGGATCTGTTTTAAGAAGGGCTGCCTCCCGGGGGGGGGTGCCACAATGAAACTAGAATCAAAACCCCGGACGACCAACCCCATCCTGTGAAACAGGCACTCCCGGAGAGTACGGGCAGACATCCGTGGGAATGGACAAGATGCTTGCAAGGGTGATTGAGCTTTCTTGTTCTCCATGGTCTCTCCCTGGCTTTGAAAAAAAAGGAGGTACGGCACGCTTTGGTCGACTACCCTGCTTTGAACGCGAAAACGGTTTCAGACCCTATCCCCTACCCCGGGTGGACGTGCCATTTATCGCTGGGGTAAATCCTGGGTTTTTGCGTCCTCGACGCTAAAAATTTTAGGACCCCTTTAGGTGGGGAGGGACCGAGAAAAGAACTTTTTTTCCCCGGGCTCCCGCTCTTTCAATTTCGCGTATGCCCCTTTTGGGTTGAGACGGGGTCCGTCAACTTTTTCAGAGGGCTATCGCTGCCCCTTCTCAACCCGGGGTTGGGGGGACCCCGCAATGGGTATTCGCGACGTTGTGATATACGGCAGGGTTTGGCAGCACCTGCCCCCCTTTGGCTTTGCAGTTTCTCGCTGGGGCGGGGTTCAGGGTTACCCCAGCCAAGTGTCGTTCGCAAAACGACACTTTTTTGTTTTCTTGGGCCCCCTGTTACTCCCCCCGGTGTTTTACCTGACCCCACAAAGTAACAGTGTACAAGCCATAAAAAACACCACACAACCAACGGAGTTCGCCAGTTCTTGGGGCAACTGGTTTTTTTTGCAGGCACGTGCCAAATTTTGCAAGGGCGCATCTCTCTGACCGACTCCTGAAAAAAGTACCCGATTTTTATGGGGAAAAAACTCAACAGGGGGCGTTTTAAGGGCTTTAAACAAATGCTTGCCCCCCGCACCCTTTTAAACCCCAAAATTTGAGAAACCCTTTTAGTTCCAAACCCAGCCCGGGGCCCCGGGGATCGGTGTTGTTTTGCGTGATAAGGGATGGAGAACTCCATGGGTTTCATATTTTTTTCGGGAAATAAGGGGGGCGCCCAGACCAGGTCCCGCCATCGCCTGGAAGTCTTGTGTGGTGAAAGCGTTTGGCATTACCATCCTTACCTGTTGGAAGCGGTTTCGCTTTACAGATCACAGACCGTTTGGGATTGTCTTCCCAAGCCACAGCATCGGTAAGGATGACGCGATGGGCCACCCAGTGAATTCTATGACTTTTTTTCTATAAGCCGGGCAGTCCCCCACGTCCCCATTTCTCGTCGTAGATCGACCATTGCTGACCCCGATAGTCCTTTCTCAGCCCCGATTTGGGGGGAAACGTATCAGGGGACGCCCCCGTGGGCACCATAGGTATCTTGAGGAGGGCCGCCTTGCGAGGCGTATCCCTTTCCCCCGATCAATTTGAACTTCGGACCGAGCTTTTATCTGTTAAGTCCGACCATGAACGGTCATACTTCGGGTCTAAACCCAAAGCGCTGCGCTGCGCCGCTTGGATCGTTCATGCCGTTTCCCTCCGCCGGGGTCGGGTGTCCCAGGGTATAGCGGCTACGGGATCATTTTTTCTTTTTCCCGGGGTTGGCCGCATCCCAAGTAAATTTTTTTTTTTTAAAAATTTTTCCCCCCCCCTTTTGGGAATAATTTTTTAAAAATAAATTAAAATTTTAAAAATTTTTTTTTCCTTTTTTTTTTTTTTTTTTTTTTTTTTTTTTTTCTCGGTACGGACCCCGGGGAGGAAAAGCCGAACCCAAATTCTCTTTTTGACTCGTAACCCTTCAGGGAATCGCTTTCCCACATTACATCCCCGGTCAACGTAGGTGGGATGACCTTAAAAACCCCTTGTGAGGTTTTTTTCCCCATGGACTAAAGACCCCATTTTTTCCCCCAAGGGTCGGGAATCTTTCCGGTGGTCAAACCACTGTTATGAAAAAGGTTTTCCCTCCTTCGGGAAACTCCTCACTCGGGGGGCGCTTCCCCCAAAGGTCTACTTCCGCGTCCGGGCGGGGGGGTGAACCCGGGGGTTCAGGGGGGCCCGGAGTGGTTTCCTACCCCCATAGGCCGAAATGGGTCCCCCATTTTAACCTTTTTAAAAATCGGACTGGCTTGTGGGTAAAACCCTAAATGGGGGAAACCCCCTTGCCCCCAATAAATTTAAGGCGTTTCGGGTAAGTGCGGAATTCGTCCCCCCGGACGACTTTCCCCGTTTGGACGGCACTTTCCCTCCTGACCTGGAGCCTGACATGGGACCTTTACAAGATCCCGGTGCAGATGACCTGTTGGATTCGGAATCTTCGGCCCCGTCATCGGTGGGGGTAGACGATGAGCCATGGGACCCTGGGTCTGACTGGGACGAGTAATGGGCAAGCCACTCTTCCTTATCTTCCGCTCGCCATTATCTTTCTTTTTTTCAGAGCCCCAGCGGATTGCATGCTGTCCCTTTTGTCAATTACCAGTCTTTCCCGTAACATAACCCTGTATGGCTTGGATCCTAACACGCTTGCAGCCTGTTTTCTTTCAGAGCCTTGCCTTTATCCTGGCCGTGGAACCGGGATTAGTCTTGACCCGATAACACGTTACTAATCCCGTCTTTTCCCTGCTAATCTAGCCATATTCAGTCGTCCTGTTTCTCCTACTTCTTTCTAATATATTTCTACTTTTCAGATCATCTTCAGATGGACGGCAGCCGGGCCCAGCAGCCAGCTTCTGTTCTGTGGAGTGATCCTATGTCTGATAGTTCACACCCACCCTGAAGTAGTTCCTAGCTATGATGCCGATACGCTCCACATCCCTTTTCCCAGAAGGAGCTAAATGATCTTGTCCGTGACCTCAACTTGCCAAAGTCATCCGCCAAATTGTTGACATCAAGACTGAAGAAAAAAACCTTCTTTCTGACAGTACTCGCATCACTTTCTACCGCAACAGACATCAAGAATACCTTCGTTTTTTCATTGAAGAGAAAAAACTTGGTGTACTGTACAGATGTTTCACAAGCTTCTGCACAATCTTGGATTGCCACAGTACCAACTTGTAGAATGGAGACTGTTTATTGACAGCAGCAAGATATCGCTGAAAGCCGTTCTGGTGCACAACGGCAACCAGTTTGCCTCTATACCGCTGGCTCACTCGACTACACTGATGGAGAAGTATGAAGCGGTGAAGTATCTGCTGAGAAAATTAGTTATTGTCAGCATGAGTGATGATCTGTGTTGACCTGAAGATGGTGAAACTTTTTGTTGGGACAGCAGTTCCGGTTTCACCAAGTACCCGTGCTTTCTGTGCATGTGGGATAGTAGGGACCGAGCTCAGCATTACATGAAAAGGAGTGGTCTCTGCGGGAGGAATTGGAGCCTAGCAGATCAAAGAACGTCATCAACGCCCCTCTGGTGGACAGAGACAGGATACTCTTCTCACCCCTCACATTAAGCTTGGCTTGATGAAGCAGTTCACCAAAGCTCTGGACAAGGAGGTGGCTGCTTCACTCACCTGTGCCATGCTTTTCCAGGATTGACCATGGAGAAATTGAAAGCTGGCATCTTTGACGGACCTCAACTACTTCAGCTCATCAGAGATCCAGAGTTTGAAAACTCAATGAATAAAGTCGAACTGGAAGCGTGGAGGCATTTGTTCTGGTCGTAAAGAACTTCCTTGGCAACAACAAGGCCAGCAACTACGCAGAACTCGTCACCAAAATGCTGACTGCCTTCAAAACCTGGGATGCAACATGAGCATCAAAATGCACTACCTATTCTCACAAATGGATCGGTTTCCTGAGAATCTGGGATCAATGAGCGACGAGCAGGGAGAGATTTCATCAAGACATAAAGGAGATGGAGACAGGGATCAGGGGGGGTGGGGTGCAGGGGGGCCATT
>NW_023663945.1:0-14363 GCF_015228065.2 Penaeus monodon | reverse complement strand
ATTTGTTATAATTATTATTTATTTGTACTGATATAATTGCAAAATAATTATTATAACAGTATAATTACGTAATAACATACTAATTAGATATGTTAAATAATTTTATAAAACGTTATTTTTGTTTTATTTTGTTATTACTTTTATTATTGTTGTGGTTTTTAGTATTATTTGAAAAAATATATACTATAACTCCAATAATTGCAATAATAATGATAACAATTGCAATAATGTGATAATAATTGCAATAATGATGATAATGATGATGATAATGATGATAAGATGATGATGTAACGATAATAATGATGATAATCATGATAAGATGATGATAAAAAAGGGAAATTGTGTCCATATATAATTAAAAAGGTATAAGAAAAACATTCCCAAAAGTCGAAAAAGCGGCAAAATCTAGCGAAATATAGCCTTTTGAGAGTATACTCCAATACGTTTTTTCGATTTCTTTTATTTCGGCAATTATTAGGTAATAATGATATAATTACCAGAATTGTATTATCATAACAATAATGATGATAAAAGTAAATTAGAAATTTTGATAACATTTGAATATTTTATTATTATTATTATGATTATATTATTATTATTATTATTATTATTATATTATATATTAATAATTATATAATATATATATATTAATTATTAGATATATTGCCAATAAATTATAATATGTAATATACAATAATATAATAATGAAGTTATAATATAATATGCTATGTAAAATTGTTCATTATATGATTATTGTAATTATTATCATTATTATTTGACTGGTAGTATAATTGCAAAAATAATTATTATAACGAATAATTACAGTAATAACGATATAATTAAATAATGATATAATAATTATTATAAATGTTATTATGTTATTATTATTGTTATTACTATATTTTTGTTTGTTATTATAATTATTGAAAATTATATATATAATCCAATAATTAATAATATGATAAATTAATAATTATGATATTAATTGTTAATATATATATGATGATAATGATATATATATAATATATAAGATAATAATGATATAATCATGATAATATTGATATAATAAAGGTATTGTGTCATATATTATATAAAAAAGGTATTAAGAAAATACATTCCCAAAAGTCGAATAAACGGCAAAATCTAGCGAAATATAGCCTTTTAAGTATACTCCAAAATACGTTTTTTCGATTTTTTTGGTGATTTCGGAATTATTAGGGTAATAATGATAATAATTTCCAGAATTGTATTATCATAACAATAATGATGATAAAAGTGAGAATAAAGAATTTGATAAATTTGAATATGTTTAAAAATATATGATTATATTATATATAATATTATTGATTAGTATTATATTATTATTTTATATATGATATTAATATTTTTATATATCTTAAATATTAGAATTATTGCCAAAAATACTATTATACGTAATAATACAATAATAATAATACTTAAGTATCTAATAATATGCTATGTTTGATATATTGTTATTAGGTATTATGTATATTATCAATTTATTATTTTACGTATATTTTAAAATATTATTATACAGTAATAATTTACAGTATAACGATACAAATTAAGATATATTATAATATAATTATTATAAATCGTTATTATTGTTATTATTATTGTTTTTTATATTATTATTGTTGGTTATTAGTATTATTGAAAAATATATACTATAACTCCAATAAATTGCAATAATAATGATAACATTCAATAATGATGATAATAATTGAATATGATGATAATGATGATATAATGATGATATATGATAATGATGATGATAACGATAATAATGATGATATCATGATAAGATGATGATAATAAAGGAATTGTGTCCATATATAATATAAAAGGTATAAGAAAATCATTCCAAAGTCGAAAAGCGAAAATCTGGGCGAAATATAGCTTTGAGAGTATACTCCAAAATGACGTTTTTTCGATTCTTTGGTGATTCGGATTATTAGGGTAATAATGATAATAATTTACCAGAATTGTAATAATCATACAATAATGATGATAAAAGTGAGAATAAAGAATTTTGAAACATTTGAATATTAGATATTCATTATTTAGATTATTATTATTATTATTATTATATTATTATTCTATATATTTATTATTATTATATTATAATTATCTTAATATTAGTATTATTGCCAAAAATCTATTATATTGTAATAATACATAATATAATAAGTATAATTATAATAATAATATGCTATGGTTATAATATTGTTATTAGTATTATTATTGTTATTTATCATTATTCGTATTTGTACTGGTAGTATATTGCAAAAATAATTAATTATAACAGTAATAAGTCCAGTAATAACGATACTATTAAGATAATGATATAAATAATTATTATAAAATCGTTATTATGTTATTATTATTGTTATTAACTATCATTTTGTTTGTGTTATTAGTATTATTGCAAAATATATACTATAAACTGCGAATAATTGCATAATAATGATAATATTTGCTATAATGATGATACTAATTGCAATAATGTGGATAATGATGATGATAATGATGATAATGATGATAATGATGATGATCACGATAATAATGATGATAATCAGATAATGATGATGATAATAACCGGAATTGGTCCATATATCAATATAAAAGGTATAAGAAAAACATTTCCCAAAAGTCGAAAAAAGCGCAAAATCTACGAAATAAGCCTTTTAAGAGTATATCCAAAATGAACTTTTTTTTTTTTTTTTCGATTTCCTTTGTTGATTTCGGGCAATTATTAGGTAATAATGATAATAATTACCAATTGTATTATCTATAACAATAATGATGATAAAAAGTGAAGAATTAAAGAGATTTTGTAACATTTGGAATTTATTATTATTATTATTATTATTAATTATGATTATTATTATCATTATTATTATTATTATTATTATTCTTATTATTATTATTATTATTATTATCTTAATTTATTAATATTATTGCCAATAAATCTATTATAACTGTAATTATAACAATAATAATATAGTATAGTATAATAATAATCATGCTAGTGTTAATAATAATTGTTTATTAGTGTATATTATTGTTATTATTATGATTATTTATTATTTGGTACTGGTAGTTATAATTAGCAAAATAATATTATAACAGTAATAATTCACAGTAATTGTATCGATTCTTCTATTAAGATCAATGAATATAAAGAATTATTATAAAATCGTTATTATTGTTATTAATTATTGTTATTACTATCATTAATTGTTGTGGTTATTAGTATTATTGCAAAATATATACTATAACTGCAATAATTGCAATACTACTGATAACAATTGCCAATAATGATGATAATAATTGCAATAATGAATGATGATAATGATGATGATAATGATGATAATGATGATTAATGATGATGATAACCGATAATAATCGATATAATCCTGATAATGATGAGGATAATAACAGGAATTGTGTCCATATATAGTATAAAAAGGTATAAGAAAACTCTCCCAAAAGTCCTAAAAAAAGCGGCAAAATCTAGCGAAATATATCCTTTTGAGAGTATACTCCAAAATGACGTTTTTTCGATTCTTTGGTGATTTCGGCAATTATTAAAGGTAATAATTGATAATAAATTAGACAGAATTGTATTAATCAAACAATAATGGATGGATAAAGTGAGAATAAAGAGAATTTTGATACATTTGATATTATTATTATTATTATTAGTTATATTATTATTATTATTATTATTATTTTATTATTATTATTATTATTATTTTATTTATCATTATTATTATTATTATTATTATTATTATTATTTATATTAATCTTAATTATTAAGTATTATGCCAATAAATCTATGTATAACTGTAATTATAACAATAATAATAATAAGTATAAGTATAATCTAATCATGCTATGTTATATATTGTTATTTACTATTATTTTGTTATTATTATCAGTATTATTATTGTACTGGTAGTACTAATTGCAAAAATAATTATTTAATAACAGTAATATTACAGTAATCACGCTACTATTAAGTAATGATATAAAAATTATTATAAAATCGTTAGTATTGTTTATTATATTGTTATTACTATCATTATTGTGTGGTGGTTATTAGGATTAATTGCAAAATATATACTATAACTGCAATAATTGCAATAATAATGATAACAATTGGCAATAATGATGATAATTAATGCCATAATGATGATAATGATGATGATAATGATAGATAATGATGATAATGGATGATGATAACGATAATAATGATGATAACATGATAATGGATGATGATAATACCAGGAATTGGTTGTCCAATATATAATATACAAAAGGTATAGTAAAAACTTCTCCAAAAGTCGAAAAACGGCAAAATCTAGCGAATATAGCCTTTTGAGAGTATACTCCACATGACGTTTTTTCGATTTCTTTGGTGATTTCGGCAATTTATTAGGGTAACTAATGGATAATAATTACCAGAATTGTATTTAATCATAACAATAATGAGTGATAAAAGTGAGAATAAAGAGAATTTTGATAACAATTTGATTATTATTATTGTTATTATTATTATTAGATTAATTATTATATTATTATGATTATTTTATTATTTATTATTATTATTATTATTCTTATTATTATTATTATCTTAATTATTCAGTAATTATTGCCAATAAATCTATTATACTGTATTATAACAATAATATAATAAGTATAAGTATAATAATATCATGCGAGTGGTTAAATATTGTTTTATAATTATTATTGTTATTATTTATCATTATATTATTTTGTTACTGGTAGTAAATAATTGCAAAAATATTATTAATAACAGTAATAATTACGTACCATAACGATACTTACTTAAGATAAATGATATAAATTATTATTATAAATCGTTATTATTGTTATTATGTATTGTTAATTACTATCATTATTGTTGTGGTTATTAGTATTATTGCAAAAATATATACTATAACTGCAATAATTGCATATAATGATACCAATTGCAATAATGATGATATAATTGCAATAATGATGATAATGATGACTGAATAATTATTGATAATGATGATGATACGATAATCAAATGATGATGAGAACGATAATAATGATGACAATATCAATTATAATGATGATATAATAACCGGAATTGTTGTCCATATATAATATAAAGGTATAAGAAAAACATTCCCAAAAGTCGAAAAAAGCGGCAAATCTACGAAATATAGCCTTTTGAAGTATACTCCAAAATGACGTTTGTCGATTTCTTTGGGTGATTTCTGCAATTATTAGGTACTAATGATAATAATTACCAGAATTGTAAATTAATCATAACAATATGATATAAAAAGTGAGAATAAATAGAATTTTGATAAATTTTGAATATTATTATTAGTATTATTTTATTATTATTATTATTATTATTATTATTTATTATTATTATTATTATCTTAATTAGTAGTATTATTGCCAATAAATCGATTAAATAAACTTAATTATAAAATAATAATAATAAGTATGAAGTTATAATAATATCATGCTAGTGGTTATAATATTGTTATTAGTATTATTATTTTTTGATTATCATTATTATTATTTGTACTGTAGTATAATTGCAAAAATAATTTTATAACAGTAATACTTAACAGTAATAACGATACTACATTAAGATCATGGATATAAATAATTATTATAAATCGTTATTATTGTTATTATTATTGTTATTACTAGCATTATTGTTGTGGTTATTGTATTATTGGCAAAATATATACTATAACTGCAATAATTGCAATAATAATGATAACAATTGCAATAATGATGATAATAATTGCAATAATAATGATAATGAGATGATAATGATGAAATGAATGATAATGATGATGATCACGATAATAATGATGATACTCATGATAAGCTGATGATAATAACAGGAATTGGTGTCCCATATATACTAATAAAAAAGGTATAAGACGACGACCTTCCCCAAAGCGAAAAGCGGTAAAATCTAGCGAAATATGCCTTTTGAGAGTATACGCCAAAATGACGTTTTTTCGATTTCTTGGTGAAATTTCGGCAATTATTAGGGTAATAATGATAATAATTACCAGAATTGTATAATCATAACAATACTTATGATAAAATGAGATCAAGAGATTTTGATAACATTTGAATCTTATTATTATTTTTTTTTATTTATGTATGATTATTATTATTATTATTATTTTATTATTTATTATTATTATTATTATTATAGATCTTAATTATTAGTATTATTGCCAATAAAGCTATTATAACTGTAATTTATAACAATAATAATTAATAAGTCTAAGTATAATATACTCATGCTAGTGTTATAATATTGTTTATTATATTATTATTGTTATATATTATCATTATTATTATTTGTACTGGTAGTATAATATTGCAAAATAATTATTATAACATAATAATTACAGTAATAACTATTACTAATTAAGATAATGATATAAATAATTAATTATAAAATCGTTTATTATTGTTATTATTATTGTTATTACTATCATTATTGTTGTGGTTATTAGTATTATTGCAAAATAAACTATAACTGCAAATAATTGCAATAATAATGATAACAATTACAATATGCGATAATAATGCAAATAATGATGATAATATGATGATAATGATGATAATGATGAAATGATGAGATAGATATAATGATATATCATGATAATGTGATGATAATAACAGATTGTTCCATATATAATATAAAAAAGGTATAGACAAACATTCCCACAATCGAAAAGCGGCAAAAATCTAGCGAAATATAGCCTTTTGGATATACACTCCAAAATGACCGTTTTTTTTTTTTCGATTTTCTTTGGTGATTTCCGGCACTTATTAGGGTAATAATGATAATAATTACCAGAATTGTATTATCATAACATAATGATGATACAATTGAGAATAAGAGAAGTTTGATAACATTGAAATATTATTATTATTATTAATTAGTATTATTATTATTATTATTATTATTATTTATTATTATTTTAATTATTTGTATTATTGCCAATTAAATCTATTATAACTGTAATTATAAACATAATAATAATAATTATAAGTATAGAGATGAATAATTCATGTGCTAGTGGTTATAATATTGGTTTATTAGTATTATTATTGTTATTATATCCTTATTTATTATTTGTACTGGTAGTATAATTGCAAAAATAATTATTATACAGTATAATTACAGGTAATAACGATACTAATTAATAATGATATAAATACTTATTATAAAATCTTTATTATTGTTAATTATTATTGTTATTACTATCATTTTTGTTGTGGTTATTAGTATTATTGCAAAAATATATACTATACTGCAATAATTGCAATAATAATGATAACAATTGCATAATGATGATAATAATATTGCAATAAATGATGATAATTATGATGATAATGAATGACTAATGATATGATAACGATCATAACTGATATAATCATGATATGATGAGGATAATAAGAAATTTGTGTCCCTATATAATAAAAAAAATGGTATAAGAAAAACATTCCCAAAAGTCGAAAAAGGCTGCAAAATCTAGCGAAATATAGCCTTTTTGAGAGTAATACTCCAAATGACGTTTTTTTCGATTTCTTTGGTGATTTCGCAATTATTAGGGTAATAATGATAATAATTACCAGAATTGTATTAATATAACAATAATGATGATGTAAAATGATAAAAAGAGAATTTGAAAACATTCTGAATATTATATTATTATATATTATTATTATATATTATTATATATTATAGTTTTATATATTATTATGTATTATTATTAGTAATTAATTATTAAGTAATTTCACAATATTAATTAATAAATGATAATATAAATAAGAAATTATAATTAATATATTTATATATTATTATTATTATTTAATTATTATTGTTATTATTATCATTATTATTATTGTACTGGTAGATAATGCAAAATAATTATTATAACAGTAAATTACAGTAATAACGATACTAATTAAGATAATGATATAATAATTATTATAAAAATCGTTATTATTGTTATTATATTGTTAATTACTATCATTATTGGTGTGGTTATTAGTATTATTGCAAAAATATATTACTATAACTGCAATAATTGCAAAATATGATAACAATTGCAATAATGATGATAATAATTGCAATAATGATGATTAATGATGATGATAATGAGATACTGATGATTAATGATGATGATAACGATAATAATGATGATAATCATGATAATGATGCATGATAAGAACAGGAATTGTGTCCATTATAGATATAAAAAGGTATAAGAAAAAACATTCCCAAAAGTCGCCACCTTTTCCCCGTAAAAAAGCGGCAAAATCTAGCGAAATATTAGCCTTTGAGAGTATACTCCAAAATGACGTTTTCGATTTCTTTGGTGATTTCGGCAATTATTAGGGTATAATGAAATAAATACCAGAATTGTATTAATCATAACAATAATGATGATAAAAGTGAGAATAAAGAGAATTTTGTAACATTTGACTATATATTATTATTATTATATTATTATTATTATATGATTATTATTATTATATTATTATTTATTATCCTAATTATTAGATTATTGCAATAAATCTATTTATAACTGTAATTATAACAATAATAATAATAAGATAATTATAATAATAATCATGATAGTGGTTATATATTGTATTGTATTATATGTGTTATGATTATCATTATTATTATTTGTAATGGTAGTATAATTGCAAAAAATAATTATTATAACAGTAATAATACAGTAATAACGATAACTAATTAAGATAATGATATAAATAAATATTATAAAAATCGTATATTGTTATTGTATTTGTTATTACTATCATTTTGTGGTGGTTATTAGTATTTTGCAAAAATATATAATAAACGCAATAATTCGCAATAATAATGATAACAGTTGCAATAATGATGATAATAATTGCAATAATAATGATAATATGATATTGATGATAATGATTAAATGATGATGATAATGATAATAATGATGATAATGATGATAATGATGATGATAATAACGAATATGATATAATAATAAAAAGTATAAGAAAAACATTCCAAATAAAAAGGGTAAAATCAGGAAATAGCCTTTCGAAGAGTAAAACTCAAAATGACTTCATTTCTTGGTGATTTCGGCAAATTAGGTATAATAATTTTAAGTTTATTAATCATAACATAATGATGCAAAGTGAAAAAAATATTTGATAACATTGATATATATAATTGTATTATTATTATTATTATTATATATTATTATATATTATTTATTATTATTTTATTATTATAATTATTATTATTATTATTATTATTAATATAATTATTATACTTAATTATAAATAATTAATAATAATTAGTATAATAATAATCATGCTATGGAAATAATATTTTATTAGTATATTATTGTTATTATTATCATTATTATATTGTACTGGTATAATAAATAATTATTATAACAGTAATATTACAGTAATAACAATAATTAAGATATGATTAAATAATATTAAAAATCGTTATTATAATATTATTGTTATTACTACATTATTTAGTTATTATAATATTGAAAAATTATATATAACTGCAATAATTGCAATAATAATATTAACAATTGCAATAATGATGATAATAATTGCAATAATGATGATAATGATGATGATAACGATAATAATGATGTAATCATGATAATGATGATGATAATAACAGGAATTGTGTCCATATATAATGTAACAAAGTATAAGAAAACATTCCAAAAAGTCGAAAAAGCGGCAAATCTAGCGAAATATAGCCTTTTGAGAGTAAACTCCCAAATGACTTTTTGTTCGATTTCTTTGGTGATTTCGTCAATTATTAGTAATAATGATAATAAGTACCAGAATGTATTAATAATACAATAATGATGATAAACAAAAGTGAGATAAAGAGAATTTTGATAACTTTGAATATTATTATTATTATTATTATTATTATTATTATTATTATTATTATTATTATTATTATTATTATTATTATTATTATTATTAATCTTAATTATTATTATTATTGCAATAAATCTATTATAACTGTAATTATACACAATTAATAAGAATAAGTTATAAGTATAATATTATCATGCCTAGTGGTTATAATATTGTTATAAAAATAGTATTATTATTGTTTATTATATCATTATTAATTATTTGGTACTGGTAGTAATAATTGCAAATAATTATTATAACAGTAATATTACAGTAATAACATACTAATTAGAAATGAATATAAATAATTATTATAAATCGTTATTATTGTTAATTATTATTGTTATTACTATCATTATTGTTGTGGGTATTAGTATTATTCAAAATAATATACTATAACTGCAATAATTGCAATAATACTGATAACAATTGCAATAATGATGATATAATTGCAATAATGATGTATCTGAGATGTACTGATGAATAATGATGTAATGATGATGATACTACAGATTTTTGTGTCCATATATAATATAAAAAAGGTATAAGAAAACATTCCCAAAGTCGAACAAAGCGGCAAATCTAGCGAAATATAGCCCTTTTGAGAGTATTACTCCAAAATGAACGTTTTTTCGATTTCTGTGGTGATTTCGGCAATTATTAGGGTAATAATGATAATAATTACAGAATTGTATTAATCATAAAACATAATGATGATAAAAGTGAGAATAAGAGAATTTTTGATAAACATTTGAATTATTATTATTATTATTATTATTATTATTATTATTATTATTATTATTATTATTATTTTATTATTATTATTATTATTATTATTATTTCTTAATTATTAGTATTCTTGCCATAAATCTATTATAACTGTAATAATAACAATATATAATAAGTATAAGTATAATAATAATCAGCTAGTGGTTATCATATTGTTTATTCGTATTTTTATTGTTGATTATTAGCATTATTATTATTTTGTACTGGTAGTATAATTGCAAAAATAATTATTATACAGTATATTACAGTAAATAACGCTACTAATTAAATAATGATATAGAATAATTATTATAAAATCGTTTAATTATTGTTATTATTATTGTTTATTACTATCATTATTGTTTGTGGTATTAGTGTTATTGCAAAAATATATACTATAACTGCAATAATTTGCAATATAATGATAAACAATTGCAATAATGATGATATAATTGCAATAATGCTGATTGATGATGATAATGATGATAATATGATAATGATGATGATTAACGATAATAATGATGATAATCATGATAATGATGATGATATACCAGATTGTGTCCCTATATAATATAAAAAAGTAATAAAAAACATTCCCAAAAGTCCGAAAAAGCGGCAAATCTCGAAATATAAGCCTTTTGAGAGTATAACTCAAAATGACGTTTTTTTCGATTTCTTTGGTGATTTTCGGCAATTATTAGGGTAATATATAATAATTACCAGAATTGTATTAATCATAACAATAATGATGATAAAGTGAGATATAAAGGAATTTTGAATAACATTTGAATATTATTTATTTATTTATTTCTTATTATTTATTATTATTATTATTATTATTCTTATTTTATTATTATTTTATATTATTATTATTATTATATTTATCTTAATTATTAGTATTTTGCCACTAAATCTATTTATAAATGTTAATTATAACATATAATAATAATATAGTATAATAACAATCATGCTATTGGTTATCATATTGTTTCTTATGTATTATTATTGTTATTATTATCATTTTTTATTGTACTGGTAGTATAATTGCAAATAATTATTATAACAGTTAATACTTACAGTAATAACGATACTTTAAGATAAATTGATATAAATAGATTATTATAAAATCGTTATTATTGTTATTATTTTGTTATTACTATCATTATTGTTTGTGGTTATATAGTATTCTTGCAAAAATATAATACTATAACTGCAATAATTGCATAGTAATGATAACAATTGCAATAATGATGATAATAATTGCAATAAATGATGATAATGATGATGATAATGATTATAATGATGATAATGATGATGATAACGTAATAATGAGATAATCATATAATGGAATGATGATAATAACAGGAAATTGTGTCCAGTATATAACATAAAAAAGGTATAAGAAAAAACTTCCCAAAAGTAGAAAAAAAAAAGGCGGCAAATCAGCGAAATATAGCCTTTTGAGAGTATACTCCAAAATGTCTTTTTTTCGATTTCCTTTGGTTATTTCTGCAATTATTAGTGTTATTATGATAATAATTACCAGAATGTGTTAGGGTGTAAAAATGGGGGGGGAAGGATTAACAAAATTTTTATCATAACAATAATGATGATAAAATGAGAATAAAGAGAATTTATAACGATTTGAATATTATAATTATTATTATTATTATTATTATTATTATTAGTATTATTATTATTATTATTTTTTTATTATTCTTATTATTATTTATTATCTTAATTATTAGTATTATTGCCAATTACATCTATTATAACTGTCATTAACCATCAATATAATACTAAAGTATAATAAATCATGCTAGGTTGTTATAATTTGTTATTTTATTATTATTGTTATTAATATCATTGATTATTATTTGTACTGGTAGTTATAATTGCAAAATAATTATTATAACAGTTAATAATTACAGTAATACGATACTAATTAAGATTATGATATAAAGAATTATTATAAATCGTTATTATTGTTTATTATTATTGTATTACTACTTTTTTGTTGTGGTTTTTAGTATTATTGCAAAATAATACTATAACTGCAATAATTCAATAAAAATGTAAAATTTTGAAATAATGATGATAATAATTGCAATAAAGATAATTGATGATAATGTTTGGGATAATGATGATGATAACGATAAAAATGATATTCATGATATATGATGATAATAACGGGAATTGTGTCCTATATAATATAAAAAAGGATAAAAAAAACTTTCCCCAAAAAGTCGAAAAAGCGGAAAAATCTCGAAAAAAGCCTTTGAAGTAACCCCAAAAATGACTTTTTTCGATTTTTTTGGTGATTTGGGCAATTTTAGGGTAAATAATGTAAAAATTCCCAGATTGTAAAATCATAACAAAAATGATGAAAAAAGTGAGATAAAAAAATTTTTTGATAACATTTGTATTTTTATTATATTATTTTATTATTATTATTATTATTATTTTTATTATTTTATTATTATTATTTTTTTATTATTATTTTATTATTTTATTTTATTATTATTCCCAAATAAATCATTAAAACTGTAATTAAACTAATAATAAAAAGTATAAGTATAAAATAATCTGCTAGTGGTTATAATATTGTTATTAGTATTATTATTGTTATATTATCATTTTTTATTTGTACGGGTATAAAATTTTCAAAATAATTATTATAACAGTAATATTCGTAATAACGATACAAAATTAAAAGATAATGAAAAAATAATTATTATAAAATCGTTATTATTGTTTTATTATTGTTTTACTATCATTATTGTTGTGGTTTTTAGATTATTGCAAAAATTAACTATAATGCAAAAATTCAAAAATAATATACTTTTGCAAAAATGATGAAAAATTGCAAAAAATGATGATAAGATGAGATATGTATAATAGAAATGAAAAAACATAATAATATAAAATCATGATAATGATGTTTATAATAAAAGGAATTGTTCCTATAAAATATAAAAAGGTATAAAAAAAAACTTTCCAAAAGTCAAAAAAGCGGAAAAAATCTAGCAAAATTAGTTTTTTTGAGGTATACCCCCAAAAGACTTTTTTTTTCGATTTTTTTTGTGTTTTCGGCAATTATTGGGGAATAATGTAAAAATTACCAGAATTGTATTAATCAAAACAAATGATGATAAAATGAGATAAAGAAATTTTGAAAACATTTGAATATTATTATTATTATTATTATTATTATTATTATTATTATTATTATTATTATTTTTATTATTATTATTATTATTATTTTTATTTTTATTTTTATTTTATTGCAAAAAATCATTATACTGTAATTATAACAAAATAATAATAAGTATAATTAAAATAATAATCGCTGGGGTTAAATATTGTTATTATATTATTATTGTTATTATTATCATTTTATTATTTGTACTGGTATTAATTGCAAAATAATTTTTATAACAAAATAATTACGTAATAACGATACAAATTAAAGAAAATGATATAATAATTTTTATAAAATTTTTTTTTTTTTTTTTTATTATTGTTATTCTATCATTATTGTTTGGTTTTTTAGTTTTTTTGCAAAAATATAT
>NW_023663944.1:0-14365 GCF_015228065.2 Penaeus monodon | reverse complement strand
CGGGGGGGAAAAAGGCGAAAGAAAAAAAATAATAAAAATGATGGACAAAAAGAGAGGGGAAGAAACCTTTTGCTTTGGTTTATGAGTTCAAATTTTAAAATTTTGTGAGGGGTGTGCAAAAATTCCCTTTGGGTTTTAATTCGGGGTTTCAGAGCCGGGTTTTTGGGTTTGTTTGAGTGGGTTTATTCAAAGGGGTTTGCTTTTGAATATGCTTTGTTACATTTTTGTGATGAACCCACAAAAAATATACTTACGTATGGGTATGTGTGTGTGTGTTTTTTATATACATATATATCATATATATAATAATATATAAATATATATTTTATGTGTGTGTGTGTGTGTTTTGGGGTTTGTGTGGGTGTGTTGTCGTTTTTTCCTAAATATCTTTTTAATTAATTTTAAAATTTAATTTATTAATATATGTGTTTTGTGTGTGTGTGTGGTGTGTGCGTGTGTGTGTTGTTTTATTTTAATATTTTATATATATTTTTATAATTATAATTATATATAATATTATTTATATTATTTTTTTTTTTATATTATATTAAAATTGTTATATATGTGTTGTAATATAAATATATTAATATATATATTTTAAAATATATATATATCATAAATAACGGTAGCTCATGTTTGACAGCCGTGGACCCTCCACCATCCTTCCCCATAAACCGATCTTACGTTTTTTTTCCCACTTATACCTCGACACCCCGAAATATTTGATATTGCCCTCATCTTGTCTTCGTTCCCTCTTCCTCTTTTCCTATCACCATCCCGTCGCAATTTTTCTAAATACTTTTATTCTCTTACTGACCAATAAACTTTAATTTCCTCTTGTTCAAGATGTCCCCAGTCGGTTTTTACAATTATTTTCTCAGCATTCTCATTCGTTTTTTCTCTGTCCAGCAAATACGCATACTGTTTAAACACCCATTTCAAAAACTATTGTCTTTTTCTTTCTATTATTTCAACACCAACACTCGAACCATATGATGAATTGGGAAAACAAAATGAGTTAAAATAACCTCAGTTTTGTCCGTAGGAAATGTTCGGTTTTCCAATGTTATGAGAGCAATTGTGGGTTTTTTGGCAATGGTAATTCTTTTTTTATCTCCGGTGAATCATAAAATGTATTAGTTAAAACAGCTCCAAGAAAAGGAACCTTTCAATTTTCCACAATCTTTCCCATTGATTTAACATTTTCATATTTTTCATTGCCGTTTCTTTGAATTTTATGATTTATTTTTCTTGGCTTAAAAATAAGCCAGTTTGGTTTGTTCCAATTTTTAGTATTGTTGTAGTTCGTGTATGGGGCAACAAAATTATCATGGGCGTACCTCAGTTTTGATACTTTGACCTCCAAACCCCACATTCCTTCAAAATTCCTAGAGCACCTCTCATAATTTTTTTCAAAAATTTTAATTAAAGAGGTGCGGAGACAGAATGAACCCTGCTACTCCTTTTTTTGATTTCGAACCATTTGTTAACCCCAAAGTGGTTTACAGCTGCATTTTGTTGGCATAAAAGGTTTTATTAATTGGATGATGTGTTTTGGAAATTTCATACGTAATTTTATTCCAGAGGAATCGTGATCAACAGATCAAAATTTTCACAAAACGATGAAAACCAGGTATAGGTTTTTTTGAGTTCTCTTTTTTTTCTCTTGCTTTTTTAATTTTTAGAATCTGGTTTTGGTCCCTTTTTCCGGGGAAAAACCCCCCCCTTGTTCGCTGCAATTTCCTTTTTAAATTTCAACTTCATTTTTTCAGCAAAATTTTAAACAAAATTTTGGCTGTGATTATTAAGGCATTGCCCCTTTATTTTTGCATTGGAGGCGTCCCCTTTTTTAGGTATGGGAGTAAAAATGATTTTTCCCCGTCTTTGCCCTTTTTTTTCATTTCCCAAATTTTTTTACAAGGTTTTTAGAAGAAGTATTCAACCTTTTTGCCAGCCTCTTAATTTTCTGCTGTTATTTATTATTTTCCGGGGGTTTGTATTCTTTACTTCTTTTTTTGGCTTTTTTTACTTCGTCCAGCAGTGGCGGTGGTTTCCTCGCTGCATTTAGTCAATTAAAGTTTGGGTTTTTAGATTTTTTTCTTTTGTATAAGTTGGAACAATTTTATTTCCATCTTTTTGGGTTCTTTTCCATCCATAAAACAAGTCCATCTTTAGTTTTTAAGTGTCCTTAGGTTTTAAATTTTTGGTGTGTTTCGTTCCTTGGGGATTTTTTAGTTCTTTTGATAGAAAAGTTTTCAATTCCGGCAAGTTCATTAAATATTTTTTTCCTTTTCTTTCGCAATAATCTTTAATTTTTGTATTTTGTTTTTTGCAAATTTCTTTTTTTAAATGGGTTTGATACCTTTTATTTTAGGGATCTTCTGATTCAATTCACTTAGGTTTTTAGATATCCAGGGGGAATTTGTCTTTTTTTTTTTGGGGATAGTTTTTAAGCAGGCTCAGCAAAAAGTTTTTTTCCTTCTCCCCCAACTATTTGGGTTTTATCATCTTCACATTGATTATTTCAAATTGTTTGACATGCAATTCCCGTATGCTATCAAATTTTGTGCGAGCTTTAGAAAATTTATATATATGTATTATAAATATGGTTTTATGTTTTATATAATTATATAAGTATATATATATATAAATATGCACACCACACCACCAACACACACCCCCACACACACACACACACACACACACCCCAAAAACCCCACACACACCACACAACACACACAAACACAAACACACAACACACCAATATATTAATAATTATATCATAAAGGGGCTACGCCGACGGGGGGGCATGCCACCACCCTCGTTCCCGCCACGAGGATCCCCCGAGGCATCTCCCGCGGACAGGCCCATCTCTAATTTCCCCCGGGAAATTTTCGTCGGCTGCCAACCATGATTCCCGGACTCCCAAAGTCTCCCCCAAACCCAGGTTTTTCGCAGAGAGAAACCTATGGGCAGGGTGCCCATAGGGAGGCAGCTGGGGGCCATATAGCCTGATTTGGCGACCCCGATTATGCAAGAAAACGGGTCCATCCGTCTCACGGTGAACCGCCGGGGACACGTGGCCTCCCCAACGTACCCCTGATCGGCGGGGGGATGTTAAAAAAAGGATAAAGGGGCGAGACCCAAAGGCCACTGGATAGCGCCGGGTTTTCGTTCCCATAGAGAAAAACTGGAAGTTAAAGGGCCCTTGAAGACACCAGTTTTGGTCCTTCTGCTAGGCGAACTCCAAACGTTTTGTTGATCGAGTTCAGGGCCCTTTCCAGCCCAATCCGTCTACTGATTTCCCTGTCGACAAAGAGATATGGACTACGCTCCCCAAGGTATGAAAAACTTTTGTGACTTAAACGCCCGCCGAAAGCATGGATCGACAAAAGGGTTTCCTAACGGCCCCCCAAAGCCGAATTTTGGGGTTTGGTCCAGGAGCCCAAGAGCCCCCACAAGTGACCCCAAAGGACTCAGATGGATAGCAACTCGTGGGAAAAGTCAAGGTCCAAACCTTAATATTGCCTAGTGTTGCTCCGCACTGATTTTGGTAGTACTCTGCCATTATCCAGTCCATACAAGTTTTAAAAAAAGTGTGAGTGCAAGACACAGCCTTACCTCACCCTAAAATTAACAGGGAAAAAAATTTGACTCCCCCCCCAACACTTACAGCATTTTCACCCCAGTAAAAAGGGCTTGCTATGCAATTCGTTCGAATTCCCCTGACCCTAGGATCTCCATAGGTTTCCCCCGATCCCCGATAAACCTTCTTGACGTCGATGTGGCTAAAAGAAACCCCACGCCAAATCCGGGGCGTTCCACAATTAAACGAAGCGCTAGTATAGGGTCTTTTGTGGACTTCCGGGGATAAAACCGAGTTTGATGTCAGTAGGTGGTCGGGATCCGTTCAAAAGTGTGGCGAAAACCTTTGCCTGGAGCGGACAGTGTACCCCAGGGGAGTTGTCAGTCCCATCGATATATATAAAAATATATATAATTATATATTATATATATATAAAATTTATAAAATTTATGAAATTAATAAGTGTGAATTGGTGTTGGTTGTATATATATATATAATATATATATTAATATATTAATATATATATATATTTTAATTTTGTGGTGTGTGGTGTAGGTGTGGTGGTGTGTGTGGTGTGTGTGCATAAGGGATGTATGTTTATGTTTTTATATTTATATATATAATATATAAAATTTTTATATTTTAATATATAGTATATATATATTATAATATTATAATGTTTATGTGTATGAAAGTGTTGCATATACATATTGTTAAAATATATATATAAAATATATTTAAAATATAATTTTAAATATAAAAAATTAAATATATAATAATATTTTTAATATATATATATAAATATTATATATATATATTAGATGGGATTATATAATATAATAAATAAATATATATAAATATGTAAATTAATATCAAATAATAGGAACACAACCACAAAACACACACAACATAATAATATTATATACATTTTATTCTCATCAAACAATTTTATTATTTGATTTTTTATTTTTTTTCATTTTTTAGGTAGTCAAATTGTAATTAACCCCAATTTGTACACATTATATGTCAACACAAACTGTTTTTAATTTTATTAATATATATTAATAATATATATATATATAATATATAAAATATATAATATATATTAATATACCACACATGGTTTTATATTATATTATATATAATTTTTAATTTATATATTTAAAATATTTGGGGTGTGTTGTGTTGGTGTGTGTGTGTGTGTGTGTGTGTGTGGTGTGGTAGGTGTGGTGTGTGTGTTGTGTGTGTGTATGGGGTGTGTGTTTATGTGGAATATATAATATATATATATATAATTATATATAATTATTTTTATATAAAAATTTTAAAAACAGGGGGGTTTTTAATATATATGTAATATATATATATATATAAAAATATATATATATATTATAATATATATATAATAAACACTGTTTGTGTGTTACGAGTATAAGTGTGTACTTGGTATATATACAATTGATACCTAAAAAAAATAAAAAAATAAAAAAAAAATCAAAATAAGAAAATATAGTTGAGAAGAGAGGAGAAAAAGAAAGAAGAGGTGTTGTGAGGGAAAAGATGAGGGAAAATGAGAGAGAGAGGAAAGGGAGGGGAGGAAAGTGAAAAGGAAAAAGAGAAAAAAAAGAAGAAGGTGGGGGAAAGAAAAGGGGAGGAAGGAAGAACAGAGAGAGGAGAGAGAGGAAAACAGTAGGTAAGGACAGAGGTATAAAAAAAAAATTTTTGAAGAGAAAAAGAAAAGGGGAAAAACAGGAAAAGAAAAAAAAAAGAGAGGCGGGTCAAAAAAGAAAAAGAAAGAAGGAAGGAGGGAGCAAAGATGAGAAAAAAACAAAAATATGGGGAAAGACAGAGGGGATACAAAAAAAAGAAAAAAAAAAAAAAAAGGAGCGGGGGATAAAAAAAAAAAAAATCCTCCCGAAATATGAAAAAAAGGATAAAATGGACACCCCTTTTGCTTTCCCAGCCTCGTAAAAAGTCCTGTTTGAAAAAAATGTTTTATACTTTTTCCGTTTTCTAAAAATGCGAATCCCCCAAAATACTTTTGTCACCTTCTGGATTGGGGGAAAAAGGAAGCGAAAGAAGTTGATGCACGATAGATATACAATTAAATAGATATAGTTTTTATTATATGTGGGGAAATTTTATATAAGATAAGTTGATTTAAAGGGTTAAGTTAATGTATGTCAATTAGTGCAATGGTTTTGTGTGTGGTATATAAAAATATATAAAAAATTAATATAAATATATATATATATATTATATATATATATAAAATTGCGTGATTTTGTGTATATTGTGTGTGGTGGGGTGTGTGTGTGGTGTGGGTGTGTGGGTGTGTGTGGGTTTGTGTGTGTTGTGTATATATATATATATATATATATATATCCAATATTTTATTAAAATTATTATATATGCGTGTGTGTGGTGGTGTGTGGGGTGTGGTGGTAAAATATATATTTATAAAATATTAATATATAAAATTTATATTTTATTTTAAAATTATATAATATTAATATATATTATTATATATATAATATATATGAATTACAAGAAATTAGAAAAGACATAGATTATATTAAGGTCAGAAAAACACCCGACAAGCAAAGTTTAAGTCAGTATTTAGTCCCAAAAATTGAATAATTTCGGCCAATGGTGCGGATTTTGTTGAGAAACGCGGATAAAACAAGCTAAAATTTTGGAACGTGAAAGAATTCAAAAAATTCAGCTAAATTTTTCTTTGGGTTTTATAAAAAATATATAAAACGGTAGGATTTTAAAAGTTTAAGCGATCTTATAAAAACAAACGAAAGCCCCCAAGCAAAACGTCGAATAAGGAAATAAAATAAAAAAATAAACGTAAATGCGCTGATTGCGAAGAGTTTCATGGGGCGATGAAACTCACGACAAACTAAAAAGTATTAATTTTCTCTATAAAAAACAAAATTGTTTTTAAAAGGGGTGGAATGAAAGTGCCTTAAACCCGGTGTGTGAATATATTATTATGTCCTATATATATATATTTTATAATATAATATTAAATATAATATATATAAGAATATAATATATATATATATATATATAATTTATTATTTATATATATATAATTATATTTTATAATATATAATTATTACAAAATTTTATATATATAATTAAAATTTTAAAATAATTTAAAAAATTTTTGTGTGTGTGTGTGTTGGTTTTGTGTGGGTTGTGTGTCGTGTGTGTGTGTGGATGTGTGTGGGTTTGTGTGGTGTGTGTGGGGTTGTGTGTATGTGGTGTGGTGTGTGTGTGTGTGTGGTTGTGTGTGGGTGTGTGTGGGGTGTGTGTGTGGGGGGTTTTTGTGTGTGTGTGGGTTTTTGTGTGTGTTTATTATTTACCATATTTTTTATATATATACAAAATATTAATAAAAAATATTTTTATAAGTATACAAAATTGATATTATATAATTTTTTATATTAAATATATTGATATAATATAAAATAAGGTAAATCATAAACACCAAACACACACACACACACACACACACACACACACACACACCACAACCACAAAAACCACACACCACCCACACACATCACACCACTACACACATACCACACCACACCATACACACACACACCCACCACACACACACACCCAAAAACCCCCCACACACACCACACACACAACACAAACCCCAACACAACACACATTACCCAAAAATAACACCACACCAAAAAACCCCACACACACACACACACACACAAAACACACACACACCAGACACACACAACCACCACACAAACACACACACACAACACACCACACCACCACACCACACACAACACACCACACACACACCAACCCAAAAACACACCCCACCCACACACACACACACACACAATATATATATAATAATAATATAAAATAAATAAATTATAATATATAGTTTTAATTATATATAAAATTTTAATATATATATATAAATATATACATATTTTTTTATTTATAATAATATAAAATATATTATATTATAAATATTTAATAATTATAATATATAATATTAAAATATATGAAAACTATAATCACACACCGAGTAATTTAAGGGGACATTTATTCACCCTTTTCAAAATTTAAATATTGATTATTTTAGATGATAAATTAATCCTTTAGTGTGTCGTGAGCTTATCGCGCCATGAAAATTTTCGACAATAGCGATAACGTTATATTTTTTTATTATTTCTTCCTTTTTCGATGCTTTTTCGGGCTTTTGTTTTTTTTTTATAATATGCCTCAAATTATTAAAACAGTATTTATATATTTGCTTATAAAAACCCAAATAAACTTGCTGAACTTTGGAAACAGTTTCCCTTCCAAAATAGCTTAGTTTATCCGCGTTCTCAGGGCTAAAACCGCAGCCATTGGCACCGAAATTTAAATTTAATTTTGGGACTAAATACGACTTAATCTTGCGTGTCGGAGTTGTTTTGACCTTTAAAATAATCTATCGTCTTTACTATATTGCTTGAATTCATATATTTATAAAAATAATATAATAAAATTATATAAAAAAAATAGATAATACAATTAAAATAAATAAATATACACACACACCACACACACACACCACCCACACACGCATAAAAAATATAAAAATAGATATAAAAAAAAAATATAAAATAAACACACACACACAAACACCACCACACACACACACACACACACACACACAACACAACACACACAACCATAAACAAAACATTACAGAATTATATAAATTTTATAAAAATTTTAAAAATATAAATAAAAAAAATATATAATAAACACACAAACACACACCAACACACACAACCCCCACACAAACACACAACACCCCACAATAATATATATATATTAATATAAAATATAATTATATTATATTTTAATTATATACACACACACACACATACACACATAGCAATAATTCGTAATCATAAATCTAACCTGTAACTGCAATGTACTATATTATCCCCACATATAAGTAAATCTTATCTATTTTTATCTGTATATCTATCGTGCATCTAAATCTCTTTACTGTTCCTTTTCCCTAATCCAGAAGGTGAAAAAAGTATTTCGTGGCATTTGCCGTCTTTAGAAAACGAGAGAAAAGATAAATCATTTTTTCAAACAGGGACTTTGCCCCGATGGCTGGGAATGCAAAGAGGTCCTTTTCCTTTTTTTCATATCTTTGAGGAGTTTCTTTTTTTACTCCCGTCCTTTATCTTTTTTTTTTTTTTTTTTTTGTATCCCTCTCTGTCTCCGCAATTTTTTTTTTTTTCTCATCTTGCTCCCCCTTTCCTTCTTTTTTTTCTTCTTTTCCCGCCTCTCTTTTTTTTTTTCTTCTTCCCTTTTTTTTCTTCTTTCTTCTTTCTTCAATTTCTGTAACCCCGTCCCTTTCCTACTGTTATCTCTCTCTCTCTTCTCTCGTTCTTCCCCTTCCTCCTTTTCTTTCTCTCCCACATTTCTTCTTTCTCTTTTTTCCTTTTTTATCTTCCTCCCCCTTTCCCCTCTCCTCATTCCCCCAGTCTTTTCCCAGCAAAACCCCTTTTCTTCTTTTTTCCCCCTTTCACAACTTTTTTTCATTATTTGATTTTTATTTTTTTTCTTTTTTTTAGGTATCAATTGAAATACCCAAATTGTCACACTTAACTGTACACACCAAAAATGTGTTTTTAAATATTTTTAAAAAATATTAATATAATTATAGAATAAAATAAGTACAATATAATATACACACACATTTTAAATTATAAATTAATATAAAAATAATATATAAATAATATATAATTTTATAAAACACACATAAACACCCCAACACACATACACACACAACACCTAAAAACCCCACACACCTACACACACACCCCAAAAACCCCACCCCACACACACAAAACACACACACGCCACACACAATAAAAAAATTATATATTATAATATAAAAATATAATATATAAATTTGGGTTGTATATATATAATGTAAAATATAATATATATAATATATATAATAATTATATATAATATTAATTATATATATAAACCCATGTTTGTGTTGTACATTTTAAAGTGGTACAATTGGTTATATAAAAATTGTGACCAAAAAAAAAAAATGAAAAATAAAAAAAAAATCAAAATAAAAAATATATTTTTATGAAGATAATATGTATATAATAAAAATTAGGGTGTGTGTGTGTGTGGTGGGTATGTGTGTCCGTATTATATTTGAATATTATTTACATTTTGTAAATTATGTATATATAATATATATTTTATAGAAAATTATATAAGATAAAACCAATATAAAGATATATAATATGATAATTAATAAAATTAATATATATTTTTAATAAATAAATTTTAATTAAATATATATAATAAATATAATAATATAAAATTGATATGACACACTACAACCCCATTACAAACATATGATAAATAATATATTAAATATAAATTAAATTTTATATAATAATATATATAATAAAAATTACAATAACAACATAAATATAAAACACACACAACACCACACCACCCCACAAAAATACACAAAAACACCACAATATATATATAATATATATATAATATATATATAATTATATAATATTAATACAACACACCCCCCAAACATATACACATTATATATACTATATATAAATATAAAATTTATATATAAAATTTAATATATAATATTAATTATATTATCGAGGGACTGTACAACTACCGGGGGCATTACACTGCTCAGCATCCCCGGCAAGGTTTTCGCCCACATTCTTTAAAAAGGGACCCGCGACCACCTATAGGCATCAGAGACGCCCGGATTCACCCCTGGCAAGCCCAACAGACCGTAACTACGTTCGATTAATTGTGGAACCCCGTGTGTTTTTGGTCGGGGTTTGCTTGAGCCTCATCGACGTCAAAAGGGCATTTCTCGGGCAGGGGGAATCGCTATGGAGCCCGAGGCTCGGGGGGAATTTCCCGAAAAAGATTATTGGCCTGATAGCAAGTTTAAAAGGTACTGAAAGTGGAAAAGGTGGTGGGGGGTATGTCAAAATTCCCCCTGTTAATTTGGGGGTGAGGTAAAGGCTGGCCCTTGACCCCAACTTTTAACACTTGATGGAGGATAATGGCAGACACTACCCAAAATCAGTGCGGGCAACACTAGGAATATTGGTTTTGGACCTTGACTTGCCGCGATGTTGCTATCCTATTGAGTCCTTGGGTCACTTGTGGGGGCTTTGGTTCCTGGCCCCAAACCCAAGTTCGGTTTTTGGGGGCCTGTTAGGAGAACCCTTTAGTCGATCCATGCTTGCGGCGAGGACGTTGAAGTCACAGAAAATTTTTTAATCCCTTTGGGGGTAGCGACCCCTATCTCTGGGTTGTCAGACCGGGAAAAGGTCATAGAGGGTTTGGGTCGGGGAACAGACCCATAAAACTCGATCAAAAGAGCTTTTTGGGAGATGTCAGTACCTATGCGAAGGCCCAAAGCGCGTTCTTAAAGGGCCTGAATTCATTTTTGTCATGGAACGAAACCTGGACGCTATCCAGGGCCTTGGAGTCTCGCCTTGATGCCTTTTAACAATTCCCTTCCCCGGATCATGGGGTACATTTGGCAGGACCCGTGTCCAACCGGCGGTTACACGTGAGAGGGAGGGGACCGTATTTGAAACCGGGATCGCCAACTGGTATATGGCCCCCCTAGTCCCCTCCCAGGGACGACCCTCCCCATCGGGTTTGTCTCTCGCGAGACAACCTGGGTGGAGGAGACCGTGGGACGTCCCAGGAGTCATGGCTTGGGGGCCCCACGAGACCTTCGCGAGGAATTTGAGTGGGGGCCCTGTGCTGCCTGGAGATCGCCCCGAGGGTCCTCGTGGCGGAAACGAAGGGTGGGTGCGGCCAGCCCCCCGTGGCGGGAGCCCCTTGTGATGATGATAAAATATATATAAATTTTGTGTGTGTGTGTGTGGTGTGTTTGTGTGTGGTGGTTTTGTGTGTGGGTGTTGGTGTGTGTGTGTGGTGTGGGTGTGTGTGGGTTTTGGGGTGTGGTGGGTGGCATCTAATTTATATATAAATATATTTAAATATTTTAAATACAGACACATATAATTTTTAACTTTGATTTTAATTTTTAAGCTCGACTACAAAAACTTGATAGAAATTTCAGAATTTGCAGTTCAAACAAAATTTTAAAAAATCAATGGAAGATGATAAAAAAACCAAAAGAGTTTGGGGGGGAAAGGAAAAAACTTTTGAGATGCTTAAAAAAACATCGCCCAAAAAAAAAGAAAATTCCCCCGGATATTGAAAAAAAAACTAATGAAATTTAATCAAGAAGATGCCAAAAAAAAAAGGTATCAATAATCCAGTTTTAAAAAAAAATTTGCAAAAAACAAAAAACAAAAATTCAAAGATTATTTTGACAAGATAAGGGGAAAAAAATTTAAAGAAATTTCCGAGAATGAAAACTGTTTCTTCAAAAAGACAATAAAGAACCTACCAAGGGGAGAACATCACACGAAAAATTTAAACCTACAATGGACAATATCAAAAGAAGATGGGTTGTTTTATGGATGGAAAAAAGTCAAAATAATGGGAAACATATTTTTTCCAAATTATACAAAAAAATAAAATCTAACAAAAACCCTTAATTAGACCAATGACCGAGGGTGAACCCCGCCACCTGGACGAATTATAAAAGCATAAAGAAGTAAGAATACAAAAGGCCCCCCGGAATAGGAAATAACAGCAAACTAAAAGAATGTGGCAAAGTGTTGAATACTTTTTTACAAAAAATCTGTACAAAAATAGGGAAAGAAAGAAAAATGGCCAGAAGACTGGGGAAAATCATCTTTACTCCCTACCTAAAAAAGGTGACGCATCCAAGAAAAAATAATGGGGCAATTTCCTTAAAAGTCAAGCAGCAAAATTTTTTTGAAAAAATTATTTCGAAAAAATGAAGTTTAAGTTTAAAAGAGGGGAAATTTCAGACGAAAAGAGGTTTTCGCCCTGGGAAAAGGGACCAGAAAACCCGATTTAAATTTTTTAAAAGATCATAGAAAAAACAGGAACATCAAAAAGACCTATACCCGTGTTTATCGATTTTTGAAAACTTTTGATATGTTGATACGTATCCTCTGGAAAAACTACGATATGAAATTTTAAAAACAAAATCCAATTTAAAAAAACCCTTTTTGACCAAAAAACATGCACGTAAAACCACTATGGGTTAAACAGAATGGTTTTGAATCAAAAAAGGATACGACAGGGTTGCATTCGTCTCCCCACCCCTTTAAAAATATTCTGAAACAATTAGAAGGGGCTTAGAGAATTTTTAAGGAAACCTGTGGTGTTGGAGGGTACAAAATATCAAAACGGGTACGCCCATGATATAGTTTTTTATTGCCCAAATACACTGAACACAACAACTACTAGATAAAATAGAGAAAAGCGAAAAAGGGTGCTTATTTCTTAATGCCAAGAAAACAAGATCATGAAGATTCAAAGTAACCGGGAAATGAACAAAGTGAACAGTTACAAAAGGAATGTTTGTGGAAAATGTAAAGATTCACTTTCTTTTGGGGCTGTTTTAACATACATATGTGATTCCCGGGGATAAAAAAAAAGAATTTTCCATTGCCCAAAAAAGCCCCAATGCTCTCAATAAACTGGAAAAAACCGAAGCATTTTCCCTTTCGGACAAATGGGTTTTGAACCATTTTTTTCCCAAATTTCATTTGGTTCTATTTGGGGGTTGAAGTAGATAAAAAGAAAAAGATCAATTTGAAAGTGGGGTTAAGACGATAGCGTATTTGCTGGACAGGAAAAAAACGAAGATGAAGTGCTGAAAAAATAAATTTTAAAGACCGACTTTGGACATTTGAACAAAGGAAATTAAAGTTTATTTGGGCTTAATGAAAAGTAAAAATATTTAGAAAAACTTGTGACGGGATGGTGATAGGAAAAAAGGAAAGGCAAAAACCGAAGACAAGGACGCAAAATCAAGATATTTGCGGGCTGTCGGGTATAAGTGGAAAGAAAAGCGAAATCGAGTTTAGTGGCGAAGGAGGGGGAGAGGTCCACGGCTGCCAAACTGAGCATACCCTTATGATTGATAATTTTATATATATATATATAATATATAATAATATACACACACATATAATACAACTTTATATAATAAATATATATATAAAATGTAATATAAATATTAATTTTAAAGATATAATTAATATAAATATATATATATATATATATATATTATATAAAAACACACACACGCACACACACACACACACACACACACAATTTTATATATATATATATATATATATTACATTTATATAAAAAATAGAAATTAGGGGCACCGACCACACACACACCACACACACACACACACAACACACAAAAAATATATTAAAATATATATATATAATTTTATATATATATATATTATTTAACCAAACACCCACACATACACACATACAGTAAGTATATGTTTTGTGTGTGTTCAGTCATCAAATATGTATATCAAATGCATATTCAAATGCAAACCCATTTGAATAAACACACTCACACAACCCAAACCCGGCTCTGAACCACGAATTAAACCAAGGCAATATGCACACCACATCACAAAATTTGAAATTCGAATCTCATAACCAATGCAGAAGAGGTTTCTCTCCCCCCTTCCTTTTTTTTCCATACTTTTTATTATTTTTTTTTCGCCCGCCTTTACTGTAATTTTTTTTTGAAAAAAAGGGAAAT
>NW_023663943.1:0-14365 GCF_015228065.2 Penaeus monodon | reverse complement strand
GTAAGTAGGCAGTTAGGTTAACATTATCTGAAGAGCCCATCATCATTATTATTCCTTCCACTTTCCCATTATAAAACCCGTCTTCCCTTCCCTTACACAGCCTTCTCTAGAAATGCAAGCCTTCCGAGGTGCCTTTCCTCACGAGCAATGCCCTCGCCATGAGTCCCATCCTTGGCAAAAAGTGGAAAGGCTTACTGGAGGAGCTGATTCCTGCCTGGGTCTCTGCACATGGCACCCTCAACGTCGTTCTTGGACCTGTCTTTGATAACAACACAGACTCTCTGCTTGATGACATCTCAAGGCTTAGGTATGAAGAGAGAAATGTATAAGTGGAGAACAAAGTTGAGAAGTGGATAAATGAGGAGATGGCAAATAGTAGTGAGAGTAATAGCCTATCCTTCGAAATGTTACAGAATGACAAGAAATACAGTTGCAGTAAAAAAAAAAAAAAAAAAAAAAAAAAAAAAAGTTAGCAAATAATCATGATAAATCACTAATCTTAATGAAAAAATATTCAATTCTTACGTATGATAGGTTGAGAGGATAAAAAAGTCACATGCAAGAAAAATAAAGAAAAATATGTTCCTACTATTTGTTGTGATTTTATAAAAACAGTTGTAAGTATGGTAAAAGGAAAACGGAAGAGAATAGAATTGGTTCAGTAGTTGAGTTTACTATCTTTCCAGATCACCTGAAATTCCATCAGATCTGTTTGCCATCGTGACTCGTTGCAAGAAACACGTGAAATCCCTTAACCTGGTCTGCCTGATCAGCTGGATTCTCTCAGCTTTATATTTTCACAGTCTCAGTCAGTCAGCAATTGCCTGTAAGTGTCAATTTTATATCATTTGCTATGTGTAATAAACTGCTGTTCAAGGCTCAACAGTTATGCTTCATTATTTCTCAAAGCAGAAAAGTTATTGAACAAAATAATCATTGAACAAGAAACCTAACTGACTAATTTAAGGTTAAATAAAGCCATTTATAATCGCATCTTTCCCAGACTACAGAGAGGTATACCTTGGAGTTTAGTGGGCGCGCGAAGGATGTGGAAATGGCGACTGGGCTAATGTTCTTCCCTTCCTTGACCTTCAGAGATCGCCTCAGTGTGCTTTTGCGGACCAGTTCTGTTCTCTGGTCAACAGTTTAGTTGGGATACTAGTTTGTTGAATTACAATCATAATTGTCCCACTTAGTTTTACATATATATATAAAAGATACATAATATATAATATTTATAAATGAATATAAATATATAATAAATATGAATATTATATTATATATATATATATATATTAATCCCTATTATTTATATATATATAAATTTATTATATTAAAATTAATAATATTATTAAAATATTTATATATTATATTATATATAAATATATTTATTATTAATATTAAAAAATCTATTTTATATTTTTTATATATATATATATTAATAAAATATTATATATATATATTATATAAATCACTTAAAATAATTGACTGTGAAAGTGACTTGAATGTGATTGGAAATTTAATATAATATGATATAAAATTTAAAAATTATAATTTTTAAAAATAAAAATGAAAATATGACAAAATTATTATTATTATAAATATTATAAAATATATTTAATATATATATTTTATATTTATAATTATATTAAAATATTTTTATATTTTATATATAATTAAATTTATATTTATGTTCCTAATTTTATTTTTATTTTTAAAATTTTTAAATTTCTTTTAATTTATATTCTTTCAATTCAAATTCCAATCACATTCATTCACATTCACAGTCATATTTAATATTTTTTTTATAGCTATAATATATATATATATATATATATATTAAAATATATTTTATATAAAAATAATATTATATATATATATGTGTTATATATATATTTTATATATAATTAATTTTATATAATTATATTATATTATTTTTACATATTAATTTGTTATAATTTTTTGTTTTATTATTATAATTTTATTTTATTAATAATTTATTTAAATTTTATTAATATATATTTATTCATTTTATATTAAATTTTTTTCTTTATAAATTTTATATTTATGTATCTTTATATATATATGTAAAACTAAGTGGGACAATTTATGATTGTAATTCAACAAACTGAGTCATCCCAACTAAACTGTTGACCAGAGAACAGAACTGGTCCGCAAAAGCACACTGAGGCGATCTCTGAAGGTCAAGGAAGGGAAGAACATTAGCCCAGTCGCCATTTCCACATCCTTCGCGCGCCCACTAAACTCCAAGGTATACCTCTCTGTAGTCTGGGAAAGATGCGATTATAAATGGCTTTATTTAACCTTAAATTAGTCAGTTAGGTTTCTTGTTCAATGATTATTTTGTTCAATAACTTTTCTGCTTTGAGAAATAATGAAGCATAACTGTTGAGCCTTGAACAGCAGTTTATTACACATAGCAAATGATATAAAATTGACACTTACCAGGCAATTGCTGACTGACTGAGACTGTGAAAATATAAAGCTGAGAGAATCCAGCTGATCAGGCAGACACAGGTTAAGGGATTTCACGTGTTTCTTGCAACGAGTCACGATGGCAAACAGATCTGATGGAATTTCAGGTGATCTGGAAAGATAGTAAACTCAACTACTGAACCAATTTCTATTCTCTTTCCGTTTTCCTTTTACCATACTTACAACTGTTTTTTATAAAATCACAACAAATAGTAGGAACATATTTTTCTTTATTTTTCTTGCATGTGACTTTTTTATCCTCTCAACCTATCATACGTAAGAATTGAATATTTTTTCATTAAGATTAGTGATTTATCATGATTATTTGCTAACTTTTTTTTTTTTTTTTTTTTTTTTTTTTTTTTACTGCAACTGTATTTTTGATTTTAAATTTCGAAGGATAGGCTATTACTCTCACTACTATTTGCCATCTCCTCATTTATCCACTTCTCTAACTTTGTTCTCCACTTATACATTTCTCTCTTCCATACCTAAGCCTTGAGATGTCATCAAGCAGAGAGTCTGTGTTGTTATCAAAGACAGGTCCAAGAACGACGTTGAGGGTGCCATGTGCAGAGACCCAGGCAGGAATCAGCTCCTCCAGTAAGCCTTTCCACCTTTTTGCCAAGGATGGACTCATGGCGAGGGCATTGCTCGTGAGGAAAGGCACCTCTGGAAGGCTTGCATTTCTAGAGAAGGCTGTGTAAGGGAAGGGAAGACGGGTTTTATAATGGGAAAGTGGAAGGAATAATAATGATGATGGTGCTCTTCAGATATGTAACCTAACTGACCCTACTTTAATGACCAGATTGCTAGATGGTATTCCAATATTTTTACCATGTAATGAGAACCATATTTTTAATTTGGTCTTACAAAAAATAAGTCTTTCTCTCTCTCTCTCTCTCTCCCTCCCCCTCCCCCTCCCTCCCTCCGCCCCTCCTTTCTTCTCTCCCTCCCTCCCTCCCTCCTTCCCTTCCCTTCCCTTCCCTTCCCTTCCCTTCCCTTCCCTTCCCTTCCCTTCCCTTCCCTTCCCTCTTCCCCTCCCCGCCCTCACCGGGAGGGAAGAGGGGTTCCGCGGCGAAGCCCTGGCTAGTGAATTCCCGGAGTTCGGGGCAAGATGGCGCAGCCGTCGAGGCGAGCCGGACGTCGGCGGTCCAAGAAGCGCCATCTGTTCCCGGGTATCCTTCCTTCACAGTGAAGCTGGTCCACAGGGGCATCCTCAGTCTCTCTGAGTATCCTATTGAAGAAATTTGGGAAATCCTGCTGAGAAATGAGTGACGGGAGGATATTACTTTAACTGTGGCCATGCTTTTGCCGCTGCAGCGAGGGCGAGGTGGCGGCCAATTTATCGTACCTGTGACGTGGTCGTGATGGAGTAAGAGCTTGAGTGACAGAGGCAAGCTGCCGGTGTGAGGGACGCCCCACGGAAGGTGGTATTCCTCCAACTCCAGCTCTTGCGTCTGTGTCAGCTTGAGTGTGAAAGCCATTTCTGCAACAAAGAAACATGATTAATGAGTAATTTCAGTTTATTTTGGGATGTTACGTCACCATAAACAAAGTTAATCGCAAGGAAGGACACTACCATTGCCATATGTAAAAAATAAGAAGAACAATAATCCTTGCCATATTATGAAGTAAATAGAAAACAAGGTCATCCTACCACCGCGATTCTCCGTTTGAACTGAGAGCCAGCCGCAGGGCCTTACCTGCGCGGGCGTCAGAGGAGCCCTCTCACGGACGCGACGAGGCGGTCGCTGACGTCACCAACGGGAAGGGTCGCGCTCGGGGGATTAACTTCCTGCAGGTATTGTCACAAATAATAATCAAGACAAAACAGAAGAGAAAAAGTGAAGCAAATAAACAGAAGCAAGGAAGTGGCTAGTGGCACAAGTGTGTGACCATAAAACATGCGAAGGAAAATGAATGAATTCATCTGACTTATTCAAGAGCACAGCCTCAACGGCTGCAGTGTTGCGTGCGCGGCGGATGGGCGAGGAACGTGGTTGAGGGCGCCCATGTGCGTTATTTTCTGCAGGCTCCACGGCCGTCAGCTGACCATGAGGTTGTAGAGAACTCAATGTTATGGGAAGGGCTCGATCCTCCAGGCCTGTTGCAAATCCGGGGCCGTAGGCCACGAAGAGTGCCTATACAGAAGAGTGGAATTAGAAAAGGATGGCAACCCAGTGAACCGCTGCGGAGGGATAAAACAAAAATTCAGAAACAAATAATTAATGCTCAGGGAAAACAAGAAACAAGGATAAATAAAGATAACGATTGTGTTTCTATTACAAACTGAAACCCAGATACGTTCGATAATCTGAATGATCCATTACAAAGCCGTAATTCCGTATGTGGAAGATACTTGTCCTTCTCCTTGATTGTGATGACATTCCGCACCCGAACGAACAGACCTACAGTTCCCTACCCCTACTACCTTGAATTATTGAACACTAGTTGGAAAGGCCCTGACCCCCATTTCCTGAAGTAGTTATCAAGACATGGTGGCCCGGGAACCAAGAGTGTGGTGTGACGGTTTTCCCGGGCGTGAGTGTTAGATGACAGTTGAGATCCTGCGTGTACTGAGGAAAACCTCCTTGGGCAGGTCGGCCGGACTGTACACGCGGCATTTCCGGCCTCTTGCAGGACAAGTTGCTCATGATCTCGTGTCTCATGTGAGATGGTAAAGAGAAGACGAGCCTCTGAATGTGTATTAGTAGCTGGCGGTTCTGTACTGTAGGATTTAGTCTGATTCGTAAGCTTCCAGAAATACTAGAGACTTAATGCTTTGAAAAGTGATACTATTAAAACAACTTTATAGCTTGAAAGTTTACACATGGGCTTACACATTGGTTCCGGATTGTGAGACTAATATCACAGTAGATGAGTACTAAGTCTACTCCTGGAATCTCAAAGAAGATACAAGTTCTAACCTCGACATCATTCAAGACATTATATCAAGAAGAAATTCACAGTTCAGAAAAGCTCTTGCTGAATGTAAAATCTGCCTTCATACCATCATCGTACTCCTTCAGGCTGAAACATGCGACGGCGCCGAAGTAGGCGAGCGCCACGCTTTCAGCTCGGGAACGTACTCTGGCAGGTTAATGAAACGGTCCTTCCCTGCCGCTGCCATCCAGTGGTCTGACAGCACGATCATGTTCACGCAGTGGAGCAACTGTCTTTCGGGACAGCCCTTGAACCAGCTGAAACATCTGCGCCTCGCGTGCAACAGCTGTTGGTTAGTCTGTAATGAGGATTCGGAGTTAATATGTGTTGGAAAGTTACAGTGGTGGTTGTAAACTGTTTCACCGTACGTATTTCATGTGCAAGTGTGTAGCAGTAATGTGGCATCCCTCGCAGAAGGCTCAAATTGCCTTAGTCGCCCCACTGGATTCCGTATTCGCCTAACATTATTGAAACCGATTTTTTTTGTCCTACCTCTGGGGTAGCTTGACGAGAGGTCAATTTAGAAATGAAAAGAAAATTTGATAGTGTCATTATGAATTAACGGAATTAATATTCGTATCCAAAGTTATAATTTATTTACCTAAATGTGCTTGTCATGGACATAAAAATGAAAAGTTCTTTTTATGAGATGTGAGGTGTGTAAGAACTGTCTTAATAAGCACTGTTTAAGATGCATGCCTAATATGCGACTGGTTGTTCCTTCCCTTAATTCTATTATCTATAACTATTTTTGTGTGTTGCATACGATCGTAAATCACAAGTATTTAGTGTGTAGATATCAACTACCCAAAGTGTAATTCTATTCTGAGGACAGTTTCATTTGTCTAGTTAACTGTAACATTGTGATACCATATTTCCATATTGCGGCATTTACGACAAACGTTCTAGAAATGGTATGTATCGCATGCTGATAATTATATATATATATATATATATATATATATATATATATATATATCTATATATATAATATATATATGTGTGTGTGTGTTGTGTGTGTTTGTGTGTGTGTGTGGTGTGTGTGTGTTTTTTTGTGGTGTTGTGTGTGTGTGTGTGTGTGTGTTGTATACACACCACACATATCAGCGATGTACTTTGGCCTGTGTCAACAATACGTAGCAAGGACCGGATGTACCACTCACACCCCCGTCCAAGCAGCTGCTCCCCTTGGGCAGGACGCGATGTCGCCCGGCTTTCTCTTTTAGCACAGGAACAAACATCCGTCCTCGAAGGGAACCGCGCATAAAAGAACCCGAACGAACGCAGAGGAGAGACACCCTGCCGACAGGCCAAAGCCCACACAGGGTCCAGCCTACCACTCGTCCTCCACCGGGACAGGGGGTCTCTTGGGAGTTTCACATCTACCTTCAGTAATAAACCAGCAAGCAGATCCCTTTTATTGAACCGCCCAAGTCCATCTCTGAGTTCTTGCTAACATCGGTGACGCGTGCTGCCAACCTCACGTCTGCTTACACCTGTTGAAAAATTTATATAGATAATGTCGTAATGTTAGGAAAAAAAAACATATGTGTACACACACACACCACACACACACACACACACACACACAACACACACACACACACACACACACACACGCACACACACACACCACACATATGGTAAATATTCTTGCAGACTATCTCTGAGTTGTTGGGCTCTGCCGGGCGCCAGCCTAACGAGTACAGTAGTCGGTTGATGATGCCTTACAAAAAAAACTTTTTCTTGCTGCAATAAACATTACTCAGCTTTAGGTATGCATTAACACATATATCATGAATTTATTACTTGAAACACCATGAAGAAACATTCTGGCATTATCACATGTCCTTTCTTTATGTGACGAGCGTGCCTCCTGCCTGGTTTGAAATTGGGAAGTCAACTTGATGCTGCACTCTATGATACATTATTCAGGCAATGGATGGTCTCTTACGCATATATATATAATTATATAATTATATATAATATAATATATATATATATATATATATATATATATATATACATATAGATATAAAGCTTAGTATAGTATACATATATATATATATATACATATATTAATAAAATATAGATATATATATATATATAATATATATATATATATAAGATATATATAATGTATATATATACATATATATATAATATAATATATTATATATGCGTACAGGAGACGCTCATTGACCGAATAATGTATCATAGAGTGCAGCATCAAAGTGAGCTCCAAGTTTCAAACCAGGCAGAGCACGCCTCATCAGCACAAACGAAAAGCGACCATGTAAATATAATTGCCAGAATGTTCTTCATGGTGTTGTCAAGTAAATGAAAATTATGATTAATAATGTTAATGCCATACCTAATGCTGAGATAATGTTATGCAAGCAAGAAGTGATGGCAGCATCAAACGACTACTGTAAGCGTCAGCTTGGCGCACCGGCAGAGCCCATCAACTCCAGATATATTCTGGCAAGATATTACCATATGTGTGTGTGTGCCTGTGTGCGGGTGTGTGTGTGGTGTGTGTGGTGTGTGTGTGTGGATGTGTGTGTGTGGTGTGGGTGGTGTGTGTGTACAAAATATGTTTTTTTCTAAATACGACATTATCTATACTCAAATTTACACAGGTTGTGTAAGCGAGACGTGAGTTGCAGCACCGCGTTCACCAGATGTGAGCAAGACCAGAGATGGACTTGGGCGATCAAAAAGGGATTCTTAGCTTGATGGTTTATACTGAAGGTAGATGTGACCCCAAGGAGATCCCCCGTGTTCCGGTGGAGGGACGAGGTGGTAGAGTGGGACCCTGTGTGGCTTGGCCTGTCTGCCGTGTCTCCCTCTGCGTTCCGGTCGGGTTCTTTTATGCGGCGGTTCCCTTCGAGGACGGATGTCTGTTCCTGTGCGAAAAGAGAAATGCCGGGCGAAATTCTGCGTCCTGCCAAGGGAAGGGCAGTTGACTTGGACGGGGGTGTGAAGGTATGTACATCCGGTTCTTGCTACGTCTTGTTGCCACAGGGCCAAAAGTACATCGCTGATATGTGTGTGTGTATACACACACACACACACACACAACCACAAACACAAACAAAAAACACACACACCACACCCACACACCACACACAAACAACACACACACACACACCACACACACACACACCACAACACACATATATTACTATATATATATATATATATATATACTATATATATATCATATATATATATTATATATATATTCAGCATGCAGAGATATAAATCTAGAACGTTTGTGTAAATCCGCAATATGGAAATTATGGAACACATGTTACAGTTAACTAGGAAAATGAAACTGTCAGAAAAGAATTAACATTGGGTCTTTAGTTTGATATCTACACACAAAACTGTGAATTTGACGATCAGTATGCAACAAAACAAAAAAAATAAGTATAGCTAATAAGAATTAAGGGAAGAACAACAAGTACCATATTAGGCACGCATCTGAAAACAGTGCTTATTAAGACAGTGCTTTACACACTCACATTATCAATAAACAGAAACTTTTCATTTTTATGTCAGGACAAGAACATTAGCGTAAATAAATATTAACTGTGATTACGAATAGTTAATTCATTAAATTCCATAATGACACTATCATAAGTTTTCTTTTCATTATAAATTGACCTTCGTCAAAGCTACCCCAGAAGGTAGGACAAAAAAAATCGCGTCAATAAGGAGGCGAAATACGGAACCAATGGGGTGCGACGAAGCAATTGGAGCCATTCTGACGAGGGATATCACATTATCTGCTACAAAACGTGCACATGAAATACAGTACGGTGAAAAACAGTTTCACAACACCACTGTAACTTCCCCAACACATATTAAACTCCCGAATCCTCATTACAGACTAACCAACAGCTGTTGCATGCGGAGGACACAGATGGTTCAGCTGGTTGCAAGGGCTCCGAAAGACATTGCTCCACTGCGTGAACATGATCGATGCTGTCAGACCACGGTTATGCAGCGGCAGGGAAGGACCGGGTCATAACTGCAAGAGTACGTTCCCGAGCTGGAAGACGTGGCGCTCGCCTACTTCGGCGCCGTCGGCATGTTCAGCCTGAAGGAGGACAATGATGGTATGAAGGCAGATTTTAACATTCAGCAAGAGCTTTTCTGAACTGTGAATTTCTTCTTGATAAGAAATGTCTTGAATGATCGTGCGAGGTTAGACTTGTATCTTCTTTGAGAATTCCAGGAGTAGACTTAGTAATCATTGTGAATATTAGTCTCATCAATCGGAAGCCAGATGTGTAAACTCATGTGTAAACTTTCCAAAGCTATAAAGTTGTTTTAATAGTATGACTTTTCAAAAGCATTAATTCCTCTAGTATTTCTGATAATCTTACGGAATCAGACTAAAATCCTACAGTACAGAACCGCCAGCTACATACACACATTCAGAGAATCGATCTTTCTCTTACCAATCTCAGACATGAGACACGAGATCATGAGCAACTTGTCCTGCAAGAGGCCGGACATGCGCGTGTACAGTCCGGCCGACCTGCCCAAGAGGTTTCACTTCAGTAACAACCGCAGGATCTCAGACGTCATCGTAAACCTCGACGCCGGGAAAACCGTCACGACCAACACCTCTTGGTTCCTCGGGGGCCACCATGGCTATGATAACTACTTCAAGGAAATGAGGGTCAGGAGCCTTTCCAACTAAGTGTTCAATAATTCAAGGTAGTAGGGGTAGGGAACTGTAGGTCTGTTCGTTCGGGTGCGGGAATGCATCACATCAAGGGAAGAAGGACAAGTATCTTCCACATACGGAATTACAGGCTTTGTAATGGATCATGTCAGATTATGCGAACGTAATCTGGGTTTCAGTTTGTAACTAGAAACACAATCGTTATCTTTATTTATCCTTGTTCTTGTTTTCCCTGAGCATTAGTTATTTTTGTTTCTGAATTTTTTGTTTATCCCTCCCAGCGGTTCACTGGGTTGCCATCCATTTTCTAATTCCACTCTTCTGCTATAGGCACTCTTCGTGGCCTACGGCCCGGATTTGCAACAGGGCCTGGAGATCGAGCCCTTCCAGAACATTGAGCTCTACAACCTCATGTGTCAGCTGACGGGCGTGGAGCCTGCAGAAAATAACGGCACATGGGGCGCCCTCAACCACGTTCTCGCCCAGCCGCCGCCCACGCAACAACTGCAGCAGGTGAGGCTGTGCTCTTGAATAAGTCAAGATGAATTCAATTCAATTTTCCTTCGCATGTTTTATGGTCACACACTTGTTGCCACTAGCCACTTCTTTGCTTCTGTTTATTTGCTTCACTTTTCTCTTCTGTTTGTCTTGATTATTATTTGTGACAATTAACCTGCAGGAAGTTAAGCCCCCGAGCGCGACCCTTCCCGTGGGTGACGTCAGCGACCGCCTCGTCGCGTCCCGGTGCGAGGGCGCCTCTGACGCCGCGCAGGTAAGGCCCTGCGGACTGGCTCTCGTTCAAACGGAGATCGCGGTGGTAGTGATGACCTTGTTTTCACTATTTACTTCAATAGATATGGCAAGGATTATTGTTCTTCTTATTTTTACAAATGGCAATGGTAGTGTCTTCCTTGCGATTAACTTTGTTTATGGATGACGTAACATCCCAAAATAAACTGAAATTACTCAGTAATCATGTTTCTTTGTTGCAGAAATGGCTTTCATCACTCAAGCTGACACAGACGCAAGAGCTGGAGTTGGAGGAATACCACCTTCCGTGGGGCGTCCCTCACACCGGCAGCTTGCCTCTGTCACTCAAGCTCTTACTCCATCACGACCACGTCACAGGTACGATAAATTGGCCGCCACCTCGCCCTCGCTGCAGCGGCAAAAGCATGGCCACAGTTAAAGTAATATCCTCCCGTCACTCATTTCTCAGCAGGATTTCCCAAATTTCTTCAATAGGATACTCAGAGAGACTGAGGATGCCCCTGTGGACCAGCTTCACTGTGAAGGAAGGATACCCGGGAACAGATGGCGCTTCTTGGACCGCCGACGTCCGGCTCGCCTCGACGGCTGCGCCATCTTGCCCCGAACTCCGGGAATTCACTAGCCAGGGCTTCGCCGCGGAACCCCTCTTCCCTCCCGGTGAGGGCGGGGAGGGGAAGAGGGAAGGGAAGGGAAGGGAAGGGAAGGGAAGGGAAGGAAGGGAAGGGAAGGGAAGGGAAGGGAAGGGAAGGGAAGGGAAGGGAAGGGAAGGAGGGAGGGAGGGAGGGAGAGAAGAAAGGAGGGGCGGAGGGAGGGAGGGGGAGGGGGAGGGAGAGAGAGAGAGAGAGAGAGAAAGACTTATTTTTTGTAAGACCAAATTAAAAATATGGTTCTCATTACATGGTAAAAATATTTGGAATACCATCTAGCAATCTGGTCATTAAAGTAGGGTCAGTTAGGTTACATATCTGAAGAGCACCATCATCATTATTATTCCTTCCACTTTCCCATTATAAAACCCGTCTTCCCTTCCCTTACACAGCCTTCTCTAGAAATGCAAGCCTTCCAGAGGTGCCTTTCCTCACGAGCAATGCCCTCGCCATGAGTCCATCCTTGGCAAAAAGGTGGAAAGTCTTACTGGAGGAGCTGATTCCTGCCTGGGTCTCTGCACATGGCACCCTCAACGTCGTTCTTGGACCTGTCTTTGATAACAACACAGACTCTCTGCTTGATGACATCTCAAGGCTTAGGTATGGAAGAGAGAAATGTATAAGTGGAGAACAAAGTTAGAGAAGTGGATAAATGAGGAGATGGCAAATAGTAGTGAGAGTAATAGCCTATCCTTCGAAATGTTACAGAATGACAAGAAATACAGTTGCAGAAAAAAAAAAAAAAAAAAAAAAAAAAAAAAAAAAGTTAGCAAATAATCATGATAAATCACTAATCTTAATGAAAAAATATTCAATTCTTACGTATGATAGGTTGAGAGGATAAAAAAGTCACATGCAAGAAAAATAAAGAAAAATATGTTCCTACTATTTGTTGTGATTTTATAAAAACAGTTGTAAGTATGGTAAAAGGAAAACGGAAAGAGAATAGAAATTGGTTCAGTAGTTGAGTTTACTATCTTTCCAGATCACCTGAAATTCCATCAGATCTGTTTGCCATCGTGACTCGTTGCAAGAAACACGTGAAAATCCCTTAACCTGTGTCTGCCTGATCAGCTGGATTCTCTCAGCTTTATATTTTCACAGTCTCAGTCAGTCAGCAATTGCCTGGTAAGTGTCAATTTTATATCATTTGCTATGTGTAATAAACTGCTGTTCAAGGCTCAACAGTTATGCTTCATTATTTCTCAAAGCAGAAAAGTTATTGAACAAAATAATCATTGAACAAGAAACCTAACTGACTAATTTAAGGTTAAATAAAGCCATTTATAATCGCATCTTTCCCAGACTACAGAGAGGTATACCTTGGAGTTTAGTGGGCGCGCGAAGGATGTGGAAATGGCGACTGGGCTAATGTTCTTCCCTTCCTTGACCTTCAGAGATCGCCTCAGTGTGCTTTTGCGGACCAGTTCTGTTCTCTGGTCAACAGTTTAGTTGGGATGACTCAGTTTGTTGAATTACAATCATAAATTGTCCCACTTAGTTTTTACATATATATATAAAGATACATAATATATAAATATTTATAAATGAATATAATATATATATAAATATGAATATGAATATATATATATATATATTATATATATATAAATATACATATATATATATAATACACATATATATATATATATTTATATATATATATATATACTATATATATATATATATATATATATATATATATAATCAAATATATATAAATATGACTGTGAATGTGAACTTGAATGTGATTGTGAATATGAATATGAATATGAATATAAATATAAATATAATATAAATTTAAAATATAAAAAATGAATATATATGAATATAAATTATTATATATATATATATATAATATATATATATATATATATATATATATATATATATATATTATATATATATATATATATATATATATATATATATATATATATATATATATATAAATATATATTATTATATATATATATATTAATATATATATATATATATATAATATAATATAAGTAGATGGAAGGTGGACAGAACGCTGCACATTCACCTACGTACATGAATGTGAAAGTAGGTCAGTGACCGTGACGTAATCAGTGACCTTGACGAAACCACAAACCGCAAACCGCAACCAATGTCCACAACAACATAATCAATACCCGGAAATCATTAACCTACTTTCACATGTGCATTTTATGTTCGTACATGACGCATCATAAGAGAAATAATGAAATGTAGGTGACAGGTGACATAGATTAATGATCACAGCGTAACCACACAACCTTGTCAAGAGTGAAAGCAGGATAATGATCACGAGGCAACCACTAGACCATAGCTAATGATGACTAGCACACACCTTACGGTTGAAAATGGTTGATCATAACAGAAAGATGACCACTGAAAGTGATTAACTAATCAATATCCGTATCCGAAATCATTACTCATAACCAGTGATGTACAGACGAGGATCTCCTCCAATGCAGGTTGACATAGATTAATGATCACCGCGTAATCACACAACCTTATCGAGAGTGAAAGCAGGTTAATGATCACGAGGTAACCACTAAACCATAGCTAACGATGGCTAACATACATACCTTACAGTCCAAAATAGTACATCATAACAGAAAGATGACCAATATCCGTAACCGAAATCATTACCCGTAGGCAGATGCTACAGATGACTCACCCGCGGCTCCTCCCACCCACACCGCAATATTCACCATGTTTAAACTTGTACCGAGATGAGAATTAATTCTGTTACAGCGAGGGGAAACCGTCTCTCCTAATGACGGAAAATTGTCAA
>NW_023663942.1:0-10000 GCF_015228065.2 Penaeus monodon | reverse complement strand
ATTATGGCGGTCACCACAGATGGCACATCTCCATGACTGTGCAAAGCAGTTTGATCGGTTATGACCAGGTTGGGCACATAGAGGGCATCAGGCTTTGACAGGATGTCCTAAATGCCAACAATTTTGACATTGACGGGGTGGAGGTCCATATGGTTGGACAAGGAGGGATTTCCACCAATGTAAACATTATGGAAATGTCATGTCTACGGAAAGTAATTTTGGCAATGTTGGTGAGGTTCTACGGTGACCTTAGGAGGAATGGAGTAGCACTGTACTGACAGTGCATCATAGTCCGTGAGCAGAGCAGGCAAGTATGTTTTCTCCACAGTCTGACAATTTTGTTATAAATTGGGCAGTTTGCTGAGGAGAAAGAGACAGTGCCGGTTACAAGTATTGAGGGTTGGATGAGGCTCTGCAGGAATAGGGTTGCCAGTGAGATCATTTAGGGTTAATAATAGTTTTCAGATGTAACGTGACAAGACAAGAATGAATGGCTACGGAATGAGACTTGCTTATTGATCTTGGAGACATTACTGGAAGAGAAGAGTGTTCTCAGAGTAAGGGGCTGTGGGGGAAATCACAAAAAATTGGTCCTATTTGGACGGGCTAAGTAGAGTATTTAAGTATTTGTGGAGATGGGGGCGCTAGAAGGACACTGACGTGTGGAAGAGGGAGTAGTGTTGAAGGAGATAGTATTATGGAGAGGGTACAATAAGGAGTGAAATAGTAATACAGGAAGATGGGGTGACTGATGGAAGAGGTTTGGGAGCAGAGGTGAAGTTGAAATATCTCTGGAGCTTGAATGTGACTTGGGTGGATAGGGTATTAGTAGGCATTGAGGAGGGGGTAGTAGTTTTACATTGTTCAGAGTCATGACCAAAAGGAGAGCCTGGGGTCGGGGAACTGGGAGAGTTTGAGTTGGTGGGGCTATTTGATGAAAGGGCAAGCCTCATTGCCCACAACAAGGGTATATAAATCTTCATTATTGGTCATGGTAAAACCTAGAGCATGTTGGGGAGACAAACAGGCCACCCCTTAGGGTCCCCTTGAGGGGTAAGGGCTGCACAACTAAAACAGGAATACTGTGCCCATGGTTCTCACACCTTAGGGAGTGGAAGGGACGGAAACGAAAAAGCAAAATGAAGTCGAGTCAAAGGTTGCCAGATGATAATATGAAAGTTGTGCAAATTGTAATGCACTGGTATATATCTACAAGAAAATATAACTGCACTATAAAAATCAAAGAGAAAAGTTGCACTCTCTAATGCATTAAGTAATCTGTGTAGGCAAAAATAACATCAGAAATGAAAAAAATAGGTCGCAAGAATAATATCGGCAACTGGGTGGTGGTCTGGGGGAGACATCCCCAGGTTAGGAGGGTTTTTGGTTCATGCAGCAATGCTTTTGGATTTCCCAGGAATGACCTGTGGATATTTGTTACTGAGAGCAACACACCCTCCAGAGTCAAAGTCCTAAACCCAGAGTATCATGTGAACCCAGAAATCCAAACCTAACCTTTCCTACCTTCCATTTATTCCTACTCACCCTGTGACCCGAATTTCATTAGTACTTTGTGCCAACTTACAGAGAATGCGACATTAAGATCCGTGGCTGTGTGACATGTAGCGGATTATTTTCATCATTTTGCAGAAAATACGAGGCCACATTGACTGTACCAGTGTTGTTCATGACTCTTTCATATGCTCTACAAGATGGCTATGTCCATCCCCCTCTATACCTGTGCATTGCTCTCGGTAACATTTAATCTTTTTGAAAAAAGTTTTCTTCATAGAAACAAGATTGTAATGTTTTCAAGGAAACAAATAAACAGCCAATTGTTAAAAGCATTCGTCACCACGAGAGAAAGCCCTCTCCGGACCACAAGTCTCAAAACCAGGTATCAGGCGAACCCAGAATCCATACCCAAGCCTTTCCTTCTATTGCTTCCCTGGCAGTGGGCAAGCCCCCTGCCCCCCCCCCCTCTTACTAGCTCTTCGAGCCGGCTTACAGAGAAAAGAGACCCCTAAGAAATCTTGGTCTCCAGGGCGACGCAGAGGCACTTTCCTTCCGCTGTAAACACGGAGCCACGGCAGCCGTACCCGGGTTCGTGACCTTCCCGTGCTCTGTGAGGTGAGGGTGCCCAGCCCCCTCTATCTCTCTGTCGCTTCGATGACATCATTCTCCATACAAAGCTGACACCGCGTTAAAATCGAAATTCCCTGCCCAACAGCGCACAAACTCACCGGCGTTTCGCAGGGCGACCCATGGCGGTCCTTCCCTCGAACGAGCTGCGCCGAGTGAGCGCTTCGCCGATTCGGCTTTTGTACGGCTTGTGTCCCTGGATCTCCCGTCTTTGTTGTTGTTTTTCCTATAGTATCTTAACATTATTACCATTGTTTTATTTTTCAGTTCAATCGTAATTTGAATTTAGGTTCAACGGAGTTTGTTTGCGAAGTTCCGAGAGGATTCGAATCCGCGCGTTATTAGTGTATTATTAACACCATTATGACTGATTATCATTATCACTATTATCGCTATTATCGCCACTATTATCATCATTATCACTGTCACTATTATCATTATCCCATTCACTAATTAATAATCACTAATATCATCACTATTACTATAACTCTTACTAATTACTATCACTATCACTCTTACTATCATTATCACTATTGTTATTTTTGTTACCCTTACATTAGTCTTTTTTATATATAACTAATACAATTCTCAATATATTTTTTTCCTGCATCTGTCATTATTGTACAGTTATCATTTCCATCATAACTCATCATCATCATTACTACAAGGTCTACTACTATCATTATTTTTTATTATTATTATTATCACGTTCTTACTATTAATAATATTATCATTATCATCATATCATTGTCATTGTCGCTATCATTAGGTCTATTCTTGTATTTTATCATTATTATAGTAATCATTATAACTATTATTGCTATTTTTTATTATCTTATACACAGGCATAATACAGTGACCTTACACCGAATAATTCCTTGAGGAGCGCGTCATGACCCTTGCCTAAAGTTTCCCTCGGGCTCTCCTCTTAGACCCGAGTTTTCAAGTACTTTCTTCATTATTCTTTAGCAGTAGATGTTCTTAGTGTGATCCCCAACTTCTCGAATCACTTTTCGATATATTTGTCACACATCCCAGCGCACTAAACGAATACCGGATCCACTTAGGACCTTGAGTTTAACTATTTGACTGGGTAGCATGGAATAGGCTGCCGCCATCGTATGGGGGATTAGGATCCATGTACAGGCGAGACAGTAGAAGGCGTCTGAGTGTTATGGTGTATGTGTGTGTGTGTGTAAGTGTAAGTGTGTGTGAGTAAATGTAAGTGTAAGTGTGTGTGAGTAAATGTAAGTGTAAGTGTGTGTGTGTAAATTGTGTGTGAATGTAAGTGTGTGTGTGTGTGTGTGTCAATGTAATGTGTGTGTGTAAAAGAGTGTGTGTGTGTAAGTGTGTGTGTGTTGTAAAAGAGTGTGTGCGTAAAAGAGAGTGTGTGTGTGTTAAAAGAGTGTGTGTGTTATGTGTGTGTAAAAGTGAAGTTAACCCCATGAGGATCGACCGAGCGGGCGTGGCAAGTTTCAAGCAGTCCCTGTATCTGCTTATGTTAGAGATTGCTCTCAGAGCCTACTTCATAGTTTCTAAGCTTCGAAAGCTCTTTCGTTCAGTTATATTTTCCACAATAAAAAGGAAAGTTATCGTCCTTCCACTGATCCTTTAGATATTATTTTTAAAAACATTTATTTAAAAAGAAAAAAAAAAGAAAAACCATAATATTTATCTATGTATTGATTCAAATGCTCCCAAAAAAGGAAGAGTTCTTCTTTGTAATTAAAGGACTCCTTTGCTCGGGCCATACCCCCCCCTAACCGTAAAAACAAAAAGGTTTTAATAAAGGGGAAAAAATAAAGAAAAAAAAAAATACAGACGGAAAAAAACGTAGATGCGAAGCTCAGGGGTTGCGTGCACTGCTTCTTTTTCCTTGTTGGATTTTTTGGCTATAAACCCAGGGGCATGGGGCCCAAAGGGTTATTAACCCAGGATCTATTCATTCTATCAACTATATAAGGTATAAATTTTTTGTCTCCCAAAAAAAGCGATTACTTTTATTTTTTTTTATCTCGAAAAAGATTTGATGTTATAAAAACCCTTTTTTTTTTATTTTAAATAATTTATTATTTTTGTCTGTGGTTTTGTATATCTGAATCTAATATAAAGGGTCTATGTCAGGATGGCTTGCTGTCTGGCTTGGGGGGGTTTTTCTTTTCAGTAGGGGTGAGGTTGTCAATTTTGTAGCTTTTTGGCCCTAAGGCGGCCAACACCACCCTCCCCCTCTTTCTTTCCTGGGGATTGCCCCAGGGTTTTCATTTTTAAAACGACTTTTTTGTCGTTGGAGGGGGCCATCACTTCCCACAGGAAGTTTTTTTTGTTTTTTAAAGAGACAAAAAACACCCGAGATCTGTAAGAACTAGGGTAGTGTCCAATCGCAATTGCCCGGGGGTAGTTTGCACCCTGTTCATTGCCATAAAATTGCCAGAGGGCTGGTCCCCTATTAGTTTGTTTGATTTATTGGGGGCACCATGTATTTACGAATGTATTACCCAGAAGTTCATTTTTGGTGGTTTCAATGAATTAAGGCTTTAAGTAAAATTTAAATGAATCTAAAAAATTATATTCTATCGTGGGTGCCGTAGTGCAAAATAAAGGGGCTTTACAATGGCAAAAAGTTCAGCAAGAAAGATCGATGTATGATTCGGCTGTCAAAACTTTATTCACACAGTACCATCCCCCCGACCCAACCCCTCATCTGTCTTGGAACCCCTCGGTAATATATGAAAAAAAAGGGAGAGTTTTTTTTAAAGGATCTCTCTGAACCTCTGGCGCCTCCCCCCGGCGCCATGGCCTTGGGCTGGGGAAAGCCGGGTTTCCCAGATTAAAAAAAGGGGGGTTTCCCCATGGCGCTATATTTTGCTGAACAGGTACGATGGAAAGGAGATCTATACCGACTTCTCGACGAGGTCGTGGGGTCTGGGCAAAGGGCCTAATGCCACTATTGCCATTGGGTGGCTCGGGTCTCGAGCCCCCTTTTTGCGGCTCTAAAGCTAACTGGCCGCTCTGAGCGGAGGGGAGGTTTTCTCCGATCCCCCTAAAGACGCTCGATACAGTGCACTTCAGGGCCCCAAGACACACACGCAAACAGGGCTTCTGCACGCATCCAAACCTTTCAAACTTGTTCGATGCCAAACCTACACGATTGACCCATAATCGACTTTAGACCAAAGGGCTTTTATCCTTAGAAAAGGACTGTCTATCAGCCCCCATTTGGTTACCAGAAATGCATTTTAATAAATCAGTGCTTTTGACATTTTTTTTTTAAATGCCCAAAGGGCCCTTTCCCAAATTGATCTACTATCAAAAAGACCCCAAGAATTTTGGGCAGAATTTTGAATAGGTAGGGGGTGGTGTCTGAGTTAGCCTGATGTTGGTTTCTCCTACTGAAAAAATTCCCCCAATACTCTTTCAAGGAAAAACTTAAACCCTGGAGGCCCCATTTGAAATCATTCCAGTGCAATTGGAGCATTTGTGAGAATTCTGCTTTATTCGAATGCCTAATGCACAATCACAGCTACATGATATTTTAAGATTCCGGGAGGAACTGGTAGATGTCTTTAAATCATAAAAAATAATGTTGGTGACAAAAACATTTCCCTTTGGGGGGCCCCGTTGCCCTGGACAAAAATGCCCCAAAAAAGTGACTTGTGGGAAAAAAAGTTCTGTCAGAGATGAAATTTTTAAAATAAAACAAGGCAAGTTTCCACGTAACCCCAAAAGCATAAAGTTTTCTGAGGGGGGGCCATATCGCCATGTCAGTCGTAGGTTTTTTTTCTAATCAAAAAATCCCAAAAATCAAAAATTTTTTTTTGGCAATGGCCTTTGGGAATATGACGTCCAGTTTTTTACTTTTGATCGATATTTTGGCCCCCCTTTGCGGAACCCGCCTGTCTCAACTAGAAAATTTACGGGGAATTTAAAAAAAAAATACCCTACTTTTAACAATTCTTTCCATCCCTTGCTAAGCAATTGCAACGCAATTGGGCGGTAGATGGAAAAACTGGGATTCCCCCCTTTTTCAATAGGGAATGATGTAGGCGAAGTCCCATGAGTTTGGAAAATGGTTTTTCCCAAATTTCGTACACTTCTACAAATTAATCATGTCATCATGTTAGGTTTCATCATCTATATCGAACTCATCGGGGCCGGGGGATTTTCTCTACAGGCTTCTAGGGCTGGGCAAGTCATCCTTGCTAGATTTTTATTGTAATCAAAGTCACTCCTGTGGCAAAGTAAATTTGGGTTTTGCGCTCGCCTTTTCCCTTTGATGGTCAGGAAGGGGGAGGTAATTAGCTGAGCGCTTGTTTTAGAAATCCCTGGCGAGTGCATTTAGCAAGTCTCGGGTGAATCGAAATTGTTCCCTTTTTAAGTTGTTAATTTTGAAAGATGTTTTTTTTTGTAATTTTTTTAATAGGGGACCAAACCCTGATTTTTTTGTTTTGCATTAATTTGTGAGCAAAGCCCCACCAGGATTTTTTTGTTGTCTTTTTTTTTCTAAAGCCCTACTTTTGTTTTTTGGGAATTGCAAAATTCTCTTTTGATGTTATTTTTTGAAAAGCCTGTGGCTTATTGCGTCGGACAGCGCCCTGCGGCAATCTGGGTCCACCAGGAACTCTATGTTAACATATTGAATTTTTGGGAAATGGATAGCAAATCTGCTTCATAACGAATTCTAAATTTTTTTTTACTTATCACAAGGGTTTCTCCAAAAATTTCGAGTTTTGACCCCCTTGTGAAGGGAACCCAGTCTGTTTTTTTACTTTTAAAATTGGTGTAAAAGCGTTCTCATGTGCGTGAATATTAATAAATAGGGAGATGATCGTTTCCCAAGAGTCATAAAATGGTGGGGGGGCCACAGGCATTTGGTGCTATTGTGAAGGGGACCAATGCAAGTCAATAAAGCCAAATTACGGGATTATCGTTCCAACCCCCCGTCGGACTACCATCATTCAAAAAGGGCTAAATCAGACTCATTAATCAATTAAACTACTTTTCACCTCTACCATCCCCCCCGCAGGGAAATCCATAACGTAGAGAGCATTAAAAACAGCAAAATTTTTTATTTTGCGGCAACGTTCCTGAAGAGCAAAGAGCTCATCATAGGTATAAAATGCATCATGGCAATAAAGTAACATAAGCCCGATAGTGCCATAATTTTACTTTCATGCGAAAAACTCCAAAATAGAAAAAAGTCCTTTGAAAAAAGGGGGCTTTGGTGGATTACTGGCGACTGCCTCCACCCCTACCCCCCGATCCCTTTGACAAGATGGTAGTTTCCCAGCGAAACGACCCGTCAGAGACGAGGTGTGTTAATGCGTTTCTTTGGGGAAAAAAATCGGGAACTAGGACAGGCTAAAAAATTTAAAGGGCTTTACTTTAGATCTAAGACTTCGACGTTCCATTGTATAATGGCGAGCGAAAAAACGTTTATGGGGTTTGGAATGCCTTGTCCCCCCTTTTTTTTTTTCTTTTTTGGGGAGGGAGACGCCCCCTCCCTCGTTCCCGGGGACCTCTCTCGGGGTGGTTTGGGACAGAAGCCTCCAGTTTTGCACTCCTGGCGAGGGAGACGACGACAGATTGCGATCTGTTCTCTCCAGAAACCCATCGCGAGCCCGACGAAGTCCTACAGGAGTAGCCCGGGCGGGAAGGTGCGCTCCGGACGGGATTTAGTATCTCCTCCTTATGATGTTTAGACTGGGTTGATGCAGCATTTTATCAAAATTTTGGGCAAATGAAAAAATTTAAAATTTTAAATTTTAAACCCTTTTTTGAGTTCAGAAAATTTTCCCTTTTCCCTTTGGGTGCAAGTGTTTACTGACTACTTGCACTAGGGGGAGTTGGTTACTGCTTTAGCTAGGAAGTATCGGGTTTTTGTCAAACTTTCCACTTCCCTTACTTTATAAAATAACTTCTGCTTTCTCTATATGCCAATGTCTCGTCTCCTTCTCAGGCGCTGCATTCAGCACTCCGATGATGGGGACCTCCCCAGTTAGCACATTTTGGGAAAATTGGTAGACATGGATGGTGTCAGGGGTTCGACATTTTCCCGGAAAAAATTACTCGAGTCTTTTTCAATAAACCCTTTTGAGGTGTGTCCAATTTTTTTGGGATCTATTACAATGCTTGGCTTTTGGAATAAGGGTTTTTACTGAACACGTTCATAACGCCCTTGACATATTTGGGAAATTTTTTTTTAAAGCAAAGGTCAAAAAAAAACAGTCCAGTTTTGTTTGACATTCCCCTCCCTTTTTGGGCATACAATGAACGTCCCCTATGTCTTGGTCCTTATGCTCTCAAGAATTTCACTTCTTCCATCGTCCCCCAAATCCCTGTAAAAATTTCCCTTTCAGGTATTTGGGGCCCAAAAGGGATAGTTATTAACCGAAGACATGAATTTGCGTCAGCTTAAGTAACCTTAATCTGGGGGTTTTTATTGTACTTTAACAAGGGTTCCACTCGCAATTTTTTTACAAACAAAAAACCCGTCCACTTGACCATCAAGGACCTTTTTGTGATAAAGGGTTCCGTTCAAAAACGATTGTTTATTCACGCATTTTACATTTGCGAAACCTTGCATTCCGGTAGGATTTTGAAAAATGGTCTTCTAGGTTTGTCGTTAGGGGGGTTCCGTTGTTCGGGTCGGTTTGTCAAGGGTGGCAGAGTCGCCCTCTCCTTGAGGAGGGGAAGGGGTACCGGGGTGTCATTTCTGGGATGGGACCAGGGCCCACCCCTTTTCTTTAAAAAAAATTTTTCCTGAAGGGATTCAAAGGCTCTTAACTTTTTGGGTTTAACCTAACGCAAAAGCTAAAAAAGAGTAAAAAGTATTTCGCCTCTCCCCCAGTGGGAAACCTGGTTGCGTTCTCCCCGACCCAGAGAGGTCAGTTTTTTGTGGAGGACACTTCCTTACCGCCGAACTTTTCCTAGGCGAAGGGCGGTAAGTAGGCTCACCCCCCAAACGAATACGGGGGCCCGGGAACCCCGGGAGGCACGGAAATCAATTAGGAGGAAAAAGTTTAGAGGGAGAAAAAGTGCGCCCAAAGGACGCCCAGAACGGGGCCCCCCACCCAGGGGGCAAAACCCAAAGGGGCTACCCTGGTGTAGAAGAGAGCTGCGGGTCGAGGTGGGGTGTGATACATACTTAGCCTCGTGCACCTCAAATCAAGAAAAACTGAAAAGCTGGCAAAGCACTATAAGTTTGTAATTTCGGATTTACTTTTCTTTTCTTACTTTATTTTTCTTTAAAAACCAAAGCAATAATTCTAGCGAGACGAGAAAATCCCGGGGTCCAGGGTACTCTTGTGGCACAAGACTTTGTATTTATTTATTCTGGTTTTAAAAGGGGCGTCCTCATCAAAGGGTTTATACATGAGTGATGCCTTTCGCGCACCCAGGGTATTTTTGCTTTTCCCCAAAAGGAGGGTTTCAGTCTGGGTCCTTCCGAGCGCAGGCTGGGGTGCCCCTCTTGGCGTTTCTTTGGGGCCAAGGGGGGGACTGGCGTTCGTTGGCGAAGGCGTGATCCCGAGCGAAAAAGAGTCACAAAAGCTCCTCACGTTAACAGTTTCTCGTTTTGATCTTGGAGTGATCAATTTTCCCGTTCTTTTCCAGTATACTGTTATCCCCTAGAACAGCGATTTTTTATCTCATACAATTTCTTCCCGTTTTCTCAAATACGCAACGTTGGTCATTTTCATGACACTCTGGGGGTATGTTCATACCATTTTTTTTCTCTCAATTCGATTTTTTACAAAGTTCCTAAACAATTGGGTTTAATGGTTTTTTATGCCGTTTTCTTCCCCCGTTTTTTTTTGCCTTTTAGGGGGGCCCCGAAAATTTCTAACCCCCCCTTTTTCCC